>NC_043957.1:53383287-53423287 GCF_902148855.1 Sphaeramia orbicularis | reverse complement strand
ATCTGCAGTCGGAATAGGGCAGTTCTTGATAGAATGTCTATAAGTCCTTGCCCACCTTCGGCTACAGGAAAGTACAAAGCTGCTGCTCGGATCCAGTGTTTACCAGACCAGAAAAAGTCCAGGACTGCCCTCTGAATTTCCTCTATAAAACCCCTCAGTGGCGTCAAACGGATAAGTTTACGCCAACGAGTTGAGGCAACCAAGTTATTAGCAACCAGAACTCTTCCCCTAGACGACAGCTGGGGTAGCAACCATTTCCATTTAGACACACCCTTTCTCCTTTATTCCCTCCCAATTCCTTTGTTGATATTTCTCAGTACCCAGGAAAACCCCCAATACCTTCAGCCCCTCCATCCCCCATCTAAGACCTCCAGGTAAATTGGGCACTGCCTGATCCCTCCATTGACCCAACAACAGCACTTCACTCTTAGTCCAGTTTACCCATGCAGATGTTGCTTTCTCATATAGAGACAGGGTGTCTTGCAAACATCGAACATCCTCCTGGCTAGACAAAAAAATGTTTAGGTCATCTGCGTAAGCAGAAAGCATTAGAGGACACTCGAAACCACCAGACCCAGGCATGGAAAACCCACTGAGCCGGTCCCCCACCCTGCACAGCAGAGGCTCAATTGCCAAACTGTACAACTGGCCTGAGATGGGACAGCCCTGCCTTATGTCCTGCTGCACAGGGATTGGCCGGCTCAGCCCTGCCCCCATTTTCACCAAACACTGTGCATTGTAATAAAATAAACCCAACCAAGACACAAAACCATCACCAAAACCAAATGCTCTTAGTGCAGAGAACAAGTAAGAGTGATTCACCCTGTCAAAGGCTTTTTCCTGATCCAAAGAGAGAACGCCAATATTTGCATTATGGCAGTTACACACATCCATTAGATCTCTAGTAAGAAAAATATTGTCCATGATATTCCGGTCCTTCACACAATAGCTCTGATCAGCATCAATAATATTTCTGAGCACTTCTTTTAATCTGTTAGATAAAGCTCTAGACAGTATCTTATAGTCTGAGCAGAGCAAGGCAACTGGCCTCCAGTTCTTTAATAGTGCCAAGTCTGCCTTTTTAGGCAACAGGGAAAGTATTGCCCTCTGACAGGACACCAGGAGAGATCCAGTTTTGTAGCACTCCAGGAAAACACCATGCAGATCATGACCAATAATATTCCGAAAGTTTTTAAAAATGTCCATGGACAAACCATCGATCCCTGGCGCTCGTCCAGATCCCATCTGATTAATAGCAGATGTTAACTCCTCCAGGGTCAAGTTTTTATCAAGATCAGCTCTTTCCCCTTCACTGAGCTGAGGGAGGTCCTTCAGAAGCTCTTCACAACACTCCAGGTGGCAAGGTTCTGCACTAAACAGGCTGGTGTAAAAATCCATGACCTGCTTCCTCAGCACAACTGGGTCAGTGGTAATATTTCCCCCAGGTAGCTTTAAAACTGCCATTGATTTTCTTTCAGCCGTCAATCTCTCCAGGTTGAAGAAGAAAGAAGTTGGGGCATGAATGTCTTTGAGCTGGAGGAAACGAGACCTGACCAGGGCTCCCTTAACCCTCTCCTGCAGGAGTGAGCTCAGCTCCGACCTTTTTCCCTGCAGTATGGGACCAGTGCTGTCATTTACACTCCTACTTAAACCTTCTTCAATTCTCCTGATAACTATTTCAAGATCTTTGATTTCACTTTTTATTCCAGCAGAGGAATAGGCGGTGTACTGCTGACAAAATACACATATGTGTGCCTTACCAACCTCCCACCAAAGCTTCGGGGAACAAAAATTTTCTTTCATAGTTTTCCAGTTAATCCAGAAGCATTCAAAAAGTTGACAGAAAGTTTTGTCATGCAACAGTTTATTATTAAAGTGCCAACAGGACATAGCCCGTTCACCTGGCGAGGTTATGATTTCAACTTTTACTAAATGATGATCAGTAAAACCAACTGGATTTATACTGCATTGAAGTAATCTGGGCGTGAGAGTTTTTGAAATGTAGATTCTGTCTAGTCTAGCTGCACACACCTGGTTATTACAGACCCTTACCCACGTGTACTGTTGGGATTGTGGGTGTTTTACTGTAAAAGAGTCAAGCAAGTTCATATGTAATATGGCAGTGTTAAGTGTCTGAGATGACTGGGGGTGGGGTTCCTCACCAGTCCTATCAACAGTAAAGTCTAGAGTACAGTTAAAGTCACCACCAACAATAAAATAATCCTGATGATGCACTGATAGTTCATCATTTAAACGGGTGTAAAAGTTTATTCTCTCCGTTCCACTGTTTGGGGCATAGATGTTCACGAAACAGTAAACTGAGTCCTCTATATTTGGTCTGACAATTAACAGACAACCCTTTATTACTTCTTCGCAAGATAAAATAGGTGGAGCAGAATCTTTAAATAGAACAGCTACTCCTGCACTGAAATTTGTCCCGTGACTGAGTCTGTAGGGACCCTTCCACCAAAGACCCCACTCTGTCTCATCCTGTGTGATCGTGTGTGTCTCTTGTAAAAACAACACATCAATCTTTTTTTGGTCTGAAACCTAAGAAATCAGTGCCCTCCTCTGTCTGTCCCTCCCACCGTTAATATTTAGAGACCCTATTCTAAGGCTCCTCATAGATAAAACAGAGAAGGTAGACAGACAGATATAACCAATCAGAAACCAGAGCACATAGACAGACACCCTGTGATACATTATCATTTCAAATTTTTGGATCTTCTGGTTTTACCACTACTTTTCCTCAAAGTGGTGATGTGTTTCTTAAGATGAAAATGCTTTTTTCGTCCAGGAGGTCGAAATCAACCTTTCTTTTCAGTACATAAACCGATCTAATAAATTTCTCAGTGTCTTTAAAGTAATCTTCCACTTTAACATATTTTTTAAAAGTGTCATCCAAACATTGATTGATGTCCTCCAATGGGTACAGGTCCATGCTCCTGCTTGAGCTTCCAGAAATGGAAACATTATCTGACTCGTAATCATCATCCATATCATCCATGACACATGATACCTGGCTGTTACACAGCAAGTTATCTGCAGACTGAGAAAGGCTCAGACTGTCCTCAGCTGCACACTCCTGTCCTGCCGTCTCAGTCTTTCTCACCGTCAGAATCTTGCTTCTTTCCCCATGAATGGGAGTCGCCTCCACTACTCTGACAACTGACTCATCTCTCCTGACCTGGAGGACCGGCATGACCTCCTTTGCACCCTCGGAGGCATCGGCCTTAGGCACACCGGTCCCGGACTCATCGGTCCCGGACTCACCAGTCCCAGACCCACTGGTCCTAGACTAACTGGTCCTAGACTCACCGGTCCTAGACTCACCTACTGCCATAGCGGTCCTGACTGCCACTTCGGAGCAGGCAGGGCCACCCGCGTTATCACCCTGCTGCTTATGAGGACACGCAAACCGCTTATGTCCCACATCACCACAGTCAAAACATTTCATATGTCCTGAACTCACACACACCATGTTTGTCTCCATGTTTGACACAGAAAGACACCTCCAAAGTCTGTGTCCATGTGAGTCCAGGAACATGAACACCTGTCTCCTCAGAGACTGGACATGCTTCAGTTTGGGGTCTTTACACCCCAGACCAACAGTTCTCATTTCACTCACAAACTTTCCAAAATGCCAAAGCTCTTTCTCTTGCAGCTCATTTGGTATGAAAGGCGGAACAGCGGACACAGTTATCTGCGTTGACGGAGCCAACAGCGGAGAAACCTGCACAAGCAGGTCCCCGGTGAACACACCACTCTCAATTAACAGGTGAACATGAGGTTCACTTTTCAGGAACACAACAACCGCCTTATTCATGCGAGAGGCATTCAAAATGTTTTCATGTCCCACTTGTTGGCCTGTCGCCAGTAGAACCTCTTCCACGGTGATGGCAGTGTTTAGAGGGACCATCCGTACACCATGCCGTATAGACGGAGGTGGCGTCTCTGCAGACGCCATGCCTTCCGGCAGCAACACAACTATTCTAATAAATTAATAAAGACAACACCTTACCTGATAATGCCATTGAATCAGTGGAGAAAACAGTTGAAAAACAGACCCGAAAACCAGTTCAAAACTCTGCGTCACTCACACCACCACTCACCCTCACAATCACCGGAAACAGAGGAGAGGAGAAACGAGGAGACCTTTAACTGAACTTTTATTGGTCCAAATTATCATTTATAAATTAAAAAACATGTACAAAAATGAAAAAAAAAACAACACACCAATACATACCCACCACCCCTGCACATATTTACATATTTACAATACATTTACTCTTTTTCAGAAATTGGTAGTCAGAGATTCTCCATCCACAACACACAGTACATCCCCAACCCCCCAGACAGACAGAACTTCCTCCATCTCAGACATCATTTTGTAATATGTGTACTCTATCCTCAGGTATCCTGCTACCAGCCCCTTGAACATAGAGTTCACATCCACAGACCCTGTTCCCTTCATTTTATTCCTCCTTGTGAGCCAAATGCTCATCTTTGCCTGACCAATTAAAAAATTAGCAAGACAGACATTCCTGTGCCGAGCTACACAGTATCTCAGGCCAAAAATGAAAAGTCTGTCTTCCAGTTTGTGTCCCAGTTCATTAAGCCAAACCTCTAGCAGCGAAAAAAGTGGAGTCAGTCTAGGACAGCCGAACCATAGATGATGTAGGCTCTCTTCGTCCTGACAAAACACACACTGGCTTCCTGCTCTGGGGTCTATATGTGCCACATGTCTGTTTGTAGCCACGGCCCCGTGCACCACCCTCCACTGAAGATCTGCAGTGCGTTTCTCTATGGGAGGTTTGTACAGGGACCTCCAGCTGCCTTTGGGGGATGACCCTGGAGGCAACAAACCAAGCCACCTCGACTCATGAACACCGACCAATGATGTTCTGTTACCAACCTTCACAGCTACAGTGTATAGGTTCTTCTTTGATGCACTGGAAAGATCTAATAGTTCAGGTGTCTTAAAGGACAGCAGAGCTCCAGTTCCTTCCTCCTGCTCCTCCACTACAGCACAGATGGACAATGGCAGGAATTCAGATGTCCTCAGTGATTGTCCCTGTTTAGACTGCCTCCCTAGTGCCTCCCTAAAGAGACCAGGTAGACCATCTACAGTTTCTCTCAACAACTTCTCCAGTAACCGAAGGGAAACAGTCTTTGTTTCCCACCTCAGTGTTGCTGCTGTCTTCCATCGTCCCTCAGACCTCAGATGGACCAGCCTGTTTATGCCAGCTTTAAGCAGAGTCAGGCGTACGCAGTCAGAGTTCAGTAGTCTGCATTGGATGAACGGGTTGTAAAAAAGTGGTTCATCTCCAACACTGCTAAAGAACTGAGAGCAATCTCTCTTTGATGTTAAAACAGACTTCCACACAGTGATGACAGATTTGTACAAGGGAGAAGTCTGTGAGATGTCCACATTGTCCAGATCTAACAAAAACAAATGTTTGTCATATTAAAGAGAGTCCACTCTACGAAGCAAAACGGAGGCAGTTTCCGACCAGAGGTGTTGTTTATTATACGTGTGCTGTACAGTCTGTAGCCTGAAAGATGTAGTACGGCTGCAGAGGTCAATCAGCCCATGCCCACCTTCTGACACCGGTAGAAATGAGGAGAGGAGAGGAGAAACGAGGAGAGGAGAGGAGAGGAGAGGAGAAACGAGGAGAGGAGAGGAGAGGAGAAACGAGGAGAGGAGAGGAGAAACGAGGAGAGGAGAAACGAGGAGAGGAGAAACGAGGAGAGGAGAGGAGAGGAGAAACGAGGAGAGGAGAGGAGAGGAGAAGAGAAACGAGGAGAGGAGAAACAAGGAGGGGAGAAACAAGGAGAGGAGAAATGAGGAGGAGAGGAGAGGACATATGGTGATGTGATTTCTTTTTTTATAACAAATGATTAGAGAACCCATTCATTTTCTTTTTGTAATAAAGGTGTCATTAAAACTTCATATTCTTAGCACTTAACTACCGTCATTCTTTCTTCCACTGACAGTGATGCATGCCATTACATGTATGCTGCCATTGTGTGGCCCTTTGTTCAGCTTTGAAAAAAGACTTTTGTGTGATATATAATGAAAGGTCATACAAGCACAGTATTCATACTAACTGTGAGAAATTTTCCAGGCTCATAGTTAAGTTAAAGAACATTAAATAAAGTTACAGTTGAGCGCACTGTGGTTACCAACTGGTTCTTTCCACCAGAGGAGAATGAGCCCCATACAACATAAGAGCTAAGTGGAGTAATGGAGGTGCACTCTGTAATATTTAGCACCATCTAGTTGTCATCCTGCAGATTGCAATCAACTGAACACCTCCCACCCCCACCTACAGAGGCCATTACAGATGTAGTAGTGTCTTGTTAAAGCCACTATTCATTGGATGATGGTAGCGTATTTGTATAAAATGTAAAATGAGATAGACATCCATTCTGAGCTAAAGCAGAAGGTTCAGTATAACTTCAATATGGGACAGCCATTGTTCAGGAGGTGGAGAGGTTGTCCTATAACCGAAGGGTTGGCGGTTCAAATCCTGCTCTGTCCTAGTCATGTGCCATTGTGTCTTCATCCATCTTGCCTCCAGTGTCACTCACACAGTGTCTTAATGTTTAACTCTGTCATGTCATTAGTCACTTTTCTATTAGACATCTGCGCAAAACTTTACTGATATTTACTAAATTTAAAAAAAACAGAAGTGCATAATGTTGGTTTTTCCATTAAATCACAAATGTGATGGTTTTATTATTCATTATCGTGAGATGACACGAGAAGTAATTCCGTAAACATGGCGTCGAACGTAAATGTGTTGATTTACCGATATATTCATTATTATTATCTATTTCCCCTCTATCTCGTACTAAATTTAAAAAAATAGGACCAATGACCCTGTAGCTTACCGGCCAAATTAAAAGCTTTGGGAAATGTATCCAGATGCCATTTATTATCACCCAGTTATGTGTATTTATTATATTACAGAAATAGGACATGTTTTGGTCATATTCCAATCAGATCTGTAAAAAATTCAAATTCCAACTTCATATCATTGATACTTAGTGATTTATTGGATCAATCCTCTTCCTATCTCTTATAATGGGAAAATTTTTCAAAGTCGCATCAAACCCAGAATCAGATCCGGATCAAAATAATTTCAATACCTTGTGTGACATCATCATACAGAAGCTGTATACCAAGTTTGAAGTCAATCGGAATTGTAGTTTCGGAGAAGATGACGATTGAAATTTTTGTAACGGACGACAGACGACAACAGACGCCAACGACAGATGCCGACGCCGACAGACACCACATGTCTGTCGGCCGGTAAGCTAAAATTGGATCGGGTTTCCTGGTGTGTCCACACATACCACAACATGTTTCTTCTTCTTCGCATGTTGTAACGTACGTCAAAATCTGTTTTTTTAATTCACCTGACTCTAGTTGTGAAAAAGGTCTTTCCATTGCAGTTTTGCGTGATATACCATTTGCGCTGCGCCCGAAAAACCACCTCTTGCCAGCGCAAAAACTTTTAATCAAAAAATGAGACTTTTGGCAAAATTGTCGTTTTTCCATTAGGTAAATTTTATGTGCAAGTTATATTTGCATAATTTGAGGGGCAATGGAAAAGTGACTAGTGTCATTACTTCTTGGACCGACCCAATTGGACCCAGCAAACCTTCCTTGTCTCCACAGTTTCCATCCACATGTGGCCTTTAAGGCAGAGCCACCACCCACCTAATGGGACATCACTATGACCCCCACCTCCTGTCCCAAAATAAAGTCACTTCTAATTATTATCATAAAAAAAAAGTAAATATTACAAAACACAATTTTTTTCCTTTTTTGTGAATATTCTGTTCTATTTCTGAAACTAGATTCGCCTAAATCTTCCAAATCTTACACATTGGACCTTTAAACACATATGTATTTTGCAGAATATGCAGCAAATGAAACAAGCTTTGTCATGACTGATGGTAAAAATAAATAAATAAATAAATAAATAAATAAATGAATGAATGAATGAGCTGTTTCACATAAATACGACTTCACATCCTTCATCCGACTTTCGATTGGAATTGATGCACTCATTATTAACCCTATAAGGGCAAATGTATCATATTTGATAGTTGAGTTTTGAAATCCTCTACATGATCAGGGTGATTTTTTTTCTCTTGAAAAACCTGATGTATACAATTAGATACATGCAATACACAGATAATCCACCAGGGGGAGGAATTCATTCATCAGAGGCCTTTCCAGTGACACTACAACATTGTCAATAATGAGGAAGGAGGAAGAACTTTGCAAATTTCGAAAAGGAATTACCAATTTGTTAGATATGTTTGTGTTATGTTGTGTTTTTGTTTGTTCAAAAATAATATTTGAGCATTGAGACCTGATGTATCAAATATGATACAAAATCGAAACTCATACATGGAAATTGATATTTGAAAAACTATTTTTTTGGTTGTTCAGAAGGACCAATAAAGGCTCCAGTTTCATAGAACTGGAATTTTCTGTCAATGATTTCATGGTTCAGGCTTGACAGGGTTAAGACAGACAATGAGAGTCAAAGTGGGGCAGAAACATCCTCAAACCTCTACGGTCAGATTCAGCAGATCCTTGTGTGTCTGAGTTGGTACTTGAAAGCGTCCACAGTCAAAAACCACAACAAACATTAGGAACTGGCAGCAACTACTCAAAGTTTCACTCCATGTAGCGGGGAAGTACTTGCTTAACAAAGCAGTTGTCTTTCTATTTGTAGCCCTCTTCATTACATACATGGACACATACATGAGCAGTACCTGCCTGCAGCTGTAACGTCAGTTAATCAATAGTGTGTTATTGAACAAGTGTACGCTGGATTGATGTCATTTAGCAGAGAGCACTGTGGAAAGCACTAATGAGGCGGGGAGCAACATTGATGCAGTATTTTACATAATATAAAGTAACATAAGAGGTTGGTTGAATTTACACATCACTTTCATTCGTCATGTAATTTGCTTTGCTCTGATCAAATCCCTGGTTAGTGTAACATGTTGGCAACCCACTATGAAGGACCACTTTGTTAATATGGATGACTCACTGCAATGAAATCCAAGTCATATAAATGTGGCAACAACAGTGCTGGCTACTTTAGTAAATACAGCAAAGAAATGCCGCAGATACTAAACAGAGACTGCATGTCTCTGGCATAAGTGGGATTCCTATTTCCATGGTTACCTGTAAAGTTGACATAGCAACCAGTTATTATTATAGCATGAATGCATTTTTACCCATTTTGCTTTGACAAAACTACACTTGTCAGTGTAAAGAGGTATAGAGGACTTTTTCTACACACTACTATACACTGCAAAGTTTTTCTGTGTGAGGCTGAAGAAGTCAGATTGATTAGCTTCAGAAAAAAACATTCGCTGTTTCTCAATATTCTTGTCTGTTCTGCCGTTCTTGTGTTCTTGTGAAACATCATCAGTCGCAGCCCAAGTACTGGTCCAATTGCAGGTTTGCATAAACCAAGAATGCATGGAATACCCGGATGTTGTTCTTGTCTGCTAGCTTAAACTAAGGATGCACTGGTGGGCGACTCATGTAGACTTGGCAGGCAAAATATCCCAAGATGCACTTTGTACTACTCTCAAATGCTACAGTGGCTTCTGTGATAACTTAATTCAGAGATGTTTTTTGACTAGATGACCGTAATGAGATGTAATGTAAGAACATGAGCGAGAGGCAGAATAGCAAGAAATGCATCTTTATTATCATGATATGAGATTCAATGAAATGTATTCCAGTTTAGCCCTTAGAACTCATAACAACAGGCTGGTGAACCTCTGTCTAATACATGCAAAGTGTCTTATAGCTAAACACTGGAAAAGTTTTGATTGTCCATCACTGAATTCATGGATTGCTGAACTCTCATCTTGCATAGCTATTGAAAGTCTCACGTACACAATTAAACAGAGAACTCATATGGAATTCATTTCTAAAATTAATAGAATCAAGACCTGATATCTCATCACCATAATTATAAAGTGAGACCATACCCCCTTTTTCTTTTTTTTTTTTTTGTTAAATGATGTTTGATTATGCATCAGATATACAAAAATGGATGTTGAGAGGTATTCAAGTCAATATTACATATATTGTCTGTCAGTTATTATTTTATGTTATTTACTTTCACAGCTGTTTCAAAATTCAGAGGTGGTCTTGGGGGGGTTCTCAGGGATTTATGTTCAAGGGAGACCCACAGAATATTATCATTTCATGTCAGAAAATATATGTAATATGTGAAAACCTTAATAAAGATATGTGTTTAAAAAAATGTATTACAGTTTTGAAAAACATAAAAAATCTATTTATGACATGTAACTACTTGTACAATTGTATTAAAATCAAATCGAGTGACATTGTGGTGATCTGAGGGAAATGTGTTAGGGAGCTGATGACAGAAATACAGCAGAGACAGGGACGAAAGTTCACAAGTATCAGCTGTTCAATTACAGATAGACTTGCGTTCTTAGGAAGTACGTTCTTTTAGACCATATTCGCCGAGTTTGCAAGACCATACTCTGCATTCTTGATATTGAGAAACGGCTATTGTCCTGTTGATCTAACTTCCAAAGTAATCACATACTGTAGCTACCTCCTGCTGTGCAAGTGCTTTGTTCACCAATGTAGAAACTGAACGTATGCAGCCGCTGTATTTTCCATTTCTACGCTTCGGTGCAGAATTAACTAAGGATGTAGTACTCCTCTAAGAGCTACATAATTCAGAAATGTCTAATCACACATCATCAAGGACACACTGGAGCATTCAAAAAAATATGCAATTTGGCAATACTGCAATACTGTGGTGAGAAAGGTAGTGCAATGCAACATGGGAGCTGTCCGTGGTGCTGGATAGAAGTCTGACTGTGTATTGCTTCATTCATATTCTCCAAGGCAATTTATCCAGCTCAGGGTCACAAATAAATGCTCCATTCAATAACACCCTGCATTGTGAGGTATGTTACTCACATGAAATATGGACTGGCTGAGCATGGAATTGCTGAACATACAGATAGATGGTCTCTTGGACAAATAGTAAATATCTTTAATCTGTTATTTTCATCCCATTTTATCCACTTTTATTCCTGGATTAGTGTTAATAGTTCAAGAAGGGCTTTGAAAAATTTAATACAGTTGAAATAATGCTGTGTTCTGTTGTGTTTGACATTACATGACCTCATTAGATCAAATTTCCATCTTTCTGGAGATGGGATTGTTCAATTATAGCTTCGCTCTGGAAACATAATTATCAAACCCTCAGTGCAGTGTTTGAAGTAGATGTACCATTTATAGTCGACACACTGTGCTTGAACTGTAATTCATATGAGCTTATGATAAAAGACTACAGGCATTAAGGAGCAATAACAAGAATGTGATTTTTCTTGGTTGTTCTTCTCGGTTCAACTGGACTGGTTTAGCTCTTTTGAAAAGGTTTCATCTCTCATCCAAGAGACTTCTTCAGTTCTGACCTGAGCTGAAGAAACTGAAGAACTGAAGAAGTCTCCTGGATGAGAGACAAAACCTTTTCAAAAGAGCGGAACCAGTCCAGTTGAACGGTGAAGAAATGTTGAGAAGAACGATGACCTGCTCAAATGACAACCTATACACATGAGAATGTCATTTGTTAAGAATGTACGATTATTTATTCTATAAAACTGTAAAATGGTTAATAACATCACAATACACCTTTCCATTGACCATCAAAATTTACCAAATGGAAAAATGACAATTTAGCCAAAATACTTGTTTTTCGATTAAAAGTTTTTGTACTGGCAAGAGGTGGTTTTTCAGCTGTAGCGCAAATGGTATATCACACAAAACTACAATGGAAAGACCTTTTTCCGCAACTAGAATCACGTGAATTTAAAAAAAGGGATGTTGATGGATGTTACAACAAGAGAAGAAGAGTTTTAAAAGAAACACTGGGCGGTATGTGTGGACACACCGGACAACCCAACTCATTTTTTAATTTAGTATGGGATTGAGGGGTAATATATAATAATAATGAATAGATCTGTAAATCAACACAGTATTTACATTTGTCGCCATGTTTCTGTTTATATTGCGATAATAAATAAAGAAATCATTGTATATTTGATTTAATGGAAACACCGACATTACGCACTTCTGTTTCTTGGACTTTTAGTAAATATTGGTAAAATTTTGCACATTTGTCCAATGGAAAAGCAACTACTGACTCAAAGCTAAATGTCATGAAATCTCAGTCTTTTTATTTTATTTTTTGAAGTAACTGGTTGTTCTTTTATGTTCAATAAAGTTTGGGCATTTTCTAAAATACAGTAAATGCTAAATCTGTGATTGGTTCATTTGTAGGAACCTTGAGTTAACTGATAAAACCATGAAGAAAAGTTTTTCAGCAATTTCACTGAACAGTTTAATTGTATTTTTTTTTTTAAAAACACAGTTAGATGTTGATGTCTGTAACACACTCCAAAACAGTTGAGACAAAATAGGACTGAAAGACTGTGCATACATGATATACATGTAACACATTTCTGAAAAACTCCACCAAAACACTTCACAATGGGAGAATTCTCAGTCGCGTTAAAAATTAAAACATAAAATTGCGAATGCGAGGGGTGACTGAAAAATTTTGAGCCTAACATGGAAAGGATTAAGATATGAAGACCGAATTTGGTCCATGAAATCTTTCACACATCTTAATCCTATCCACTAAATTTCGTGGTCATGGTAATCTTTTTCCCTGTTTTACAGGTCCCTGAACTTTTTGTATCAAGTGTTTCCTGAAAAATGGACAAACTTGAGTATCAGGCTGATTTGTGACTATGGATGAGACTTGGGTCTATCACTATCAGCCTGAGACCAAGGAGCAGTCAGAACAATGGAAACATCCCACGTCACCAACCCCAAAGAAGGCAAAGGTCGTGCGCGTACTTGATGACAGCCCCATACTCAACTTTGTCCATTTTTCAGGAAACACTTGATACAGAAAGTTCAGGGACCTGTGAAACAGGGAAAAAGATTGCTATGACCAAGAAATTTAGTGGATAGGATTAAGATGTGTGAAAGATTTCATGGACCAAATTTGGTCTTCATATCTTAATCCTTTCCATGTTAGGCTCAAAACTTTTCAGTCGCCCCTCATAATTGTAGTCTTTGACCATTTACAGTACAGAACATTGTGGAGAGAGTCCAGGAAAATGTCCGTGTGGAAAGGCCAAGGATCAACACCGCTGTTTAATTTGTGTGACCTTTGACCTTTGACCAGCCATCATGCTTCTACGATGAATATAGCCACATGAGCTTAGGAGGATTTTTTTTTTTTTTTTAACCACTGTGTTTATTAATTTTGTTTTTTACAACATTACACAATAACAACTTCCGAACATGGTGGTTCAAAGGTTAAGTTCAGTAAGAGTATAAGTACACAAGAGTCCATTCACAAGGTCAAAGAAAAAAACAAAACAAAAGTGCTAAGGAGGATTTTGTAAAATCATTGTGACTTAATACAGTTTACCAAACAGTGTCTGAGCCTGAGCTCATCTCAAATGAACTGAAAGACAGAGAAAATCTGTGCTGTGCTTCACATTTCAGCTTGTTTTCAGCAAAAAACTGAAAAAAACAGATCCCCATTTCTGTCCTTCAAAGATGAAAAAGACCGTCCAGACTGTTAATAGTGAAAGGTATAAAGGCAGCATATGTGATGGTCAGAGGTGGCACCGGTGTCCATGTGTCTGACATATGTGTGAAGGGACCATCAATGAGGAGGCAGAGGTTGGAATTCCACAGAGATAACTGCCAGACGTCATTCTACACCAGGTCCAATAGCATGGCTCTGTAGTCCCAGTGTGTGCATGACTAATGCCTGCAGTCCATAGCTGACAATTTGGTCAGAAATTCATCCTTTAAAGGTGCAACAATTAGTGTCCTCAGCCCCTATCAATTAAAAATGTGGGAAGATACAACACATTAGTAAGCAACCCTCTGTACAAATTGCATTTTTGAATTTATGGCTGACTTCAAAATCTACATTCATTCTTTTTTTTTTTAGACACTTTTTATGATTCATTTATCATTTTGTCATACAGAACGTAACAAGAATCGGCAACATACAGTCTTGGAAAAAAATGTTAGACCATCTATCTATCTATGAGAAGATTATAAAAAATCTGTCTATTAAAAACTGTCACTTAAAATAACTGATGTTGGGAAGTTTTATCTTGAATAGATCTAAATTTGGATTCTCTATTAACACACAAAACTGTTTTTACTTGTATTTTTTCAAAATATCTTAAGCTCATAGGTGTTTGTGTTATGTAGCGAATTTGAAAATGAACTGTTACCTCCTCTGTCTGTTATTGATGCTGAAAAGAAATAAGCGGAAAAATCCGGTTAATTAGAAAAGCTGGTCAGTGTGACGTGTTAATGCCTAAGCTCATTACTATTCATTAACTGCTCAGTGACAGTTTTTCTATACAGCAAGCTGGGGTGCCTTAAAGGGGGGTGGGGGGGTTACAGGTTAAGGCAGTGTTTTTCAGCCTTGGGGTGGGAACCCCACATGGGGTTGTCTGGAATTCATATGGGGTCACCTGAAATTTCTAGTAATCGATGAAAAAATATAAATAAATTACTAATAAAAAATATTTTTTAATGATTCAACATATATTTCATTATAATTAAAACACCACATATTTTTCCAAATAAAAATCAAGTTCAAATAAAATGCGGGGTGTAACATCTGAAAGGGCATATCTTGACTGACCCAATCATGTAACCACATGCATTACTACGCTTCAACCTGCCCGGACACAGTCAAAACCGAACAGAGAATGGAAAGACTTCTTCACCCACCTCGACCTGCTAAGACATCTCCAAGAGAAAAATGTCTCCATTTTGAATGTCTGGGGTCGCCAGAAATTTGTGATGTTAAAATGGGGTCACGAGCCAAAACAGGCTGGAAACCACTGGTGTAAGGTCTGCCGTACAGGAGAGGCATAGAAGCCAGGAGTCGGACGTTCAAATCATGTTAAGTTTCATTTTCGGTTTCCGCCAGTTCCTCTACTTATTGCGCAGGGTAAAGGATGCTGAAAATCCAGGCTCTCATTGGCTAGCTGTTAGCCAGTCATAGTCAAGTAGATTAACATGTTGAATATTCATGAGAACTGACGCAAATCAAGCTGAGTCTTCCTGCATTCTTTCTATACCATGTTGGATATGCTTAAAATTTTGCAAACAAGGCATTTTTTCCACAAAAAATGTTACAGCATCATGGTAGAGCTTCCGACATTACCTTAAAAGCAATGCAATACATGTGGCAGGGCACCTTTAAGGCATTTATTGATGAACTTGGGAAAAGCTACATGTTCAACTAGAGTGTGAAGATTGGAAAAGACCATTCAGTGTGAGCTATATTTATACTACAAATTGCATACCATTTACATAACTGAGAAATATTTTATGCTCTGACATAAGTCAACATGGAAAATAACACACTCCTGTTTATGGACATGAACTTCAAATGAACCCTACAAATATCCTCATGACTAAGTCAGAAGGTCACGTATGCTGTGTTGTCTTTGAAAAGGTGGTTTGTGCTTCTTACATTCTTACATCATTTATGCCTATCTACTCTATCTACTGACATACTAACATGTATTTATTATATTTATTCTATATGTATGTTGGACATAAATTACATGGGTATCACAATAAAGTATCATATATCACAATGTTCAGAGATATATAATGACATATTAACTAAATTAACAATACCTATGTATGTAAATCTGACACTGACAATAAGGTACACATAATATGTGAGGACATATTTTATTCATGGGAAGATTTTACAGTTACAGCTAATACCGTACCTAAATTATTTAAAAGCAAGGCCCTAAAAAGAGGAGCTGAATAAAAACAGTAACATCAATAAACTATGACCTGTTTAATCCATCACTTAAAAGATTCAGCCATTTAAGAACTAGCTAATTAGTTTCACATATACATAAAAAAATCAATTTAAAGCACAATCTCATGGCATGTCTCAAGTACTTCCAGTGAGGAACATTATTGATCTGACAACAGTTGAAGAAGAATGGAGAGGGCCAGGGAGGAGAAGGAAATCGAACAAAAAAGGGACAAAGGATGGAAGAAACAAAGAAATTCTTTAATTGGTTTGTAATCACAGATATCTAGTGGCGGCAACTATTCATTAAAAAAGTGCTCAGAGGCGTTTATCAGTGAAAAGTGTTGGGGGAAAAATGGGATAAAAGTGTAGGGATGGGGAAAAGGAAGTAGTAGGGGGACGATGGGCTGAAGGGCCAAGATTAGGACATGATAAGAGGAAGATAGAGAAGGAATTATTATTATTATAGACTTCTAAGCCTGTTTCTCATATAAAAAAAGAGGGGGGAAAAGTGTATGTAGGGTGTAAGTTTGTATATGTGTGTGTGTGTGTAGACATGTATACATATTAGTCTAAGCATGTATGCATTTGTTATTGTAAACATATGTGTTGGAGTATATTTATATGTGTGAGTGTATTTTTTTTTTCTTTTTTGTGTATTGTTTATTTCCGGGGAGGTATTCACATAAGCCTTTTTTGGCTTCTATGTCCTGAACAGAGGTGGGTAGAGTAGCCAAAAATTAGACTCAGGTAAAAGTACTGTTACTTTAGAAACATATCACTCAAGTACAAGTAAAAAGTAGTCCTGCAAATAATTACTCAAGTAAAAGTAAAAAAAGTACTTAATAAAAAATTTACTCAAGTACTGAGTACTTCCTGAGTAACATCATAGTTATTGTTCTTTTAAATTCAACAATTAATGAATGAAATGTTAAAATAAAATATAGAAAATATATATAGGAACATTAGAGCTAGTTACAAATACCTCACAATAATCGTTATTGGTTTCATCACTTTAATATTTCTAGTCTGTTCTTATGGATGCAGATACTGTGCATGTTTTTTTATTTATTTTTATGAGTTAGCCTAGTATCGTTAAACATATCTTCCCTTTCTGTCAAATTTCTTTAACTCATGTGAGTCTTGTGAGTTTTTGGCAGAAATCTTTCTAACAAAACAAAGCAAATGGTTCGTGCATTAACAAATGACCAAAAATAAAAGTAACAAGTAGAATGTGCACCATTGTAATGGAGTAGAAGTAGCATTTCTTCTTCATAAATATACTCAAGTAAAAGTAAAAAGTATGTCGTATTAAAAGTACTCATAAAAGTACAATTTATGTAATAAGTTACTTAAGTAAATGTAACGGAGTAAATGTAATGTGTTACTACCCACCTCTGGTCCTGAATAATGATGTTACTTGTTTGAAAATTGTTTTTTTTTGTTTGTTTGTTTGTTTTTCTCTTGCTGTTTATGATGTGCAAATAAATAAAATAAAATAAAAATATATAGATATTTTATTTTTATTCACTATTGTGAACATGGGCAAGAGTATATTTTAATGAGTGGGTGTATATACGGGTGGGGAAATATGTATATGGTTATTATTTATTTAATTTATTTATTTTAACTTTATTTAACCAGGAAGTCCCATTGAGATTAGGAATCTCTTTTACAAGGGTGACCAGGCCAAGGTAGCAGCCATACAAAGTCCAAACATCATAAAACACATACATGGTAAACAATTAACAATAAAACACAATAATAACTATTCAAGCATAATGGCATCAAGAAAAACAGTGACATTCCTCCTTCACTGCATTCTCCATGATACTTTTAAAATCATTAACAGAAATTAATGTATGTTAAGTATTAAGTATAGATGAGTATGCTTTTTTGTGTTTTGTAATGTTTGTAAAATCTCCTTCAATTAAATAAAGATTATAACAAAAGATAGAGAAGGTACAGGAAGAGGACAGAGGAGGAGACGCAGGTACAGCACAGTTACACAGATGTTTTATTTATTGTTATTATTATTTCTCGAGGAGTGAATGCTCAGAAAGTTTTCCACCTCCTTTTTGCGAGTATGTGTCTGAATTTAAAGGATGCAGTCTGAAACACAGCAGTGCCTGAAGCCTGCTGCAATCAGCCGCACTGTGCAGATGATTTCACACATGAGATTTGAAGGCTGAAGCTGACAGATAACTAATTACCATCGATATCATCACGTAATAATCAAATCAAGAAGAAAGTACCATATGGGTGATTTTATGAAACTGGTGCCTAAAAACGGGAAAAATGGGCTAAAACTTCAAACATGTGGACTAATGTTATGAAGCAAGTTTGGAAGCACTTTTTATTTTAAAAATAAATATTCACTGAGATGAAAGAGAGACTATTTTTCAGATAAAACCCATTTTTATATAATTTTTATGTAAAAATCCCGATTTAACACGATAAAAAAGACACAAAAATTATGCTCTACTATTTTTTCGAATATCTTTTTATTCTCTCACAGGCACATTTTGGGAATCGAACTAATTATTCAAGGCAGAATGTTTCACAAAAATGACCGCTGTTGCAAAATCATTTCTTAATCATTTTGTTGCAAAATATATTTGTTGAAAGAGATAGATAGATAGATAGATAGATAGATAGATAGATAGATAGATAGATAGATAGATAGATAGATAGATAGATAGATAGATAGATAGATAGATAGATAGATAGATAGATAGATAGATAGATGGTCTAACTGTTAGACCATCTATCTATTATTAAAAAATGTTAGACTCTAACATTTTTTTTCCACAACTGTATGTTGCCGATTCTTGTCTGTTATGTTCTGTATGAAAAAATGATAGATAAATAATAAAAAGTAAGGAAGTGTCTAAAAAAAAAAAATGAATGTAGATTTTGAAGTCAGCCATAAATTCAAAAATGCAATTTGTACAGAAGGTTGCTTACTAATGTGTTGTGTCTTCCTACATTTTTAATTGATAGGGGCTGAGGACACTAGTTGTTGCACTTTTACAGGATGAATTTCTGACCAAACTACGTCAGATATGGATAGATAGACAGATAACTGTGTCTGTTCCAAGTAAAAACAGAAATTCCTCTTTTGTCACGGCTGTAAGACAAAGTTTAAAAACACTCTCAGGCATTAAAAACACCCCCACACATCCAAACCACAGTACAACAGATAAAAACACATACAAAATCTATGAAGACTAAAAACCCAGTGCAGTCTATTTTGTGTTGTTAAGAGCAGCTATTGCTGAGGGGATGAAAGATTCTTTGTTGATGTTTTTCTGGCCAGTGGGGTTCTGTAGCATCTGCCTTATGGCAGCAGCATGAAGGAGTGGTGGAGGGGATGGGAGGGGTCCTCAGTGATGAGGGTGGCTTTCCTCATTACTGAGCATCTATACAGTTCACACAGAGGGGGTTGGGCTGTTTGAGTGCTTCTACTGGACTGATTTATTATTCAGGAGAGTTTTGTTTTGCATTTGTTGGTGAGGAAGTTGAACCAGGTTGAGATGTTATGGGTGAGGATGGATTTGATGAGTGGTTTGTAAACGAGGGTTAAAATATCTTTGCTGATATTAAAAGAGTTGAGCTTCCTGAGCAGGTAGAGACGCTGTTGTGACTTTTTGTACACAGAAGGATGGATCTACTAAAGGTTTGGGTGTATAAAAACGTGTGCAAACTCACTGCATTATGTTGTACTCGGAGAAAGGTTCATCAGAAGTCTTGACCTTATATGTACCAATGTCGTGATGTAACTAGTTATGGACGTAACAAATTAAGCGGGAATTATAACAGGTTGTAGAAATCCACTCGATTTTTGCCGAAATATATATAAAGATAGCTTTACAGCACCTGGAGGGTTCAAATCCAAACTTTTTGAACTATTAGGGTTCAAATCCACAAATAAATGTATCAAAGACTAATAAAAGTGGGTTTAGCAAAATATGACCCCTTTAAAGAAAACGCAAAAATACTCCAGTCATTTTTCAGGAAATGTCTTAGACCACACACACCCTCCAGCATCGTATGTAACAAGTTCTTCTTTTAAACCAAACCATGTTCATTTCATGAATCTAACCAAACCCTGCTATAAATTCTACTCATGATTAGGCACAAACAACAACACAGTCTGTCATGTTGACTGGTTGTCCTTTATTTTTTCACATTTAAAAAACTTAGTTAAATGTCAGTTTTAATGAGTTACTTTCCTTTGGGAAGACGTGAAGGGCTGTTTGTCATTCACAGAGTGCTCTGTTAAATCATTCTTAGTCTCTTCTCCCTCCGCCACACTGACCTCTGACCTCCCTAAAACGCACCGTCTCCTCAGTGAGACAGCACCCGTTGCATCATCTCACCCTGGAAGAATGGATGGATGTGTGGATGAGAATGAAATGGAGGCATACACACTCCTTTTAACCTCACTGTGCAGACATGATCACATTCATTTCATTATCTTTTGAAAGAAGAAATATAATCAATCTAATTTATTATCAATTTAACAATAAGCAAGTGTTTTAAAGTCCAGAAAAGGCTGTGTGTAAATCAGAGGTCAAACCTAACAGGAAAGAATGGAAGACAGTTTTGTTTGTTTTGCATCGGCAATGAGTGGATAAAAACCATTGTGCCCACGGTTATAAACCATAATAATGAGGTTAAAAGGGAGAGACACTTAAAGGCAAAGACAGACCAACCCGAATTTTGGCGGTCGGACATTGTCGGGCAGTCTGGCGAGGTCAGTGACATGAGTCTGTTTGGTGTGTTCCATGTGATCGGCTGTCATTAATTCCGTCGCCAGTCTTTTCAGCCGATTCAACATTTATAATCGGTCACTACTATACGTTCAGTCGTACCAATCTGATTGGTGGAGGGATAGCCCTTGACTAGTGAATCAGTGAAGGAGAAGTTTCCACGTGAATGCAGCTATGCCAAGGTACTTCACACTATCATTGTCTTCTATAATAGTCCATTCACTGCTCATATCGTATCTGAATGAGTGTCAGTCAGTGTTTTCTATGGACTTCATTCACTCCATGAAGTGAACACTGTTAGTCTTGTTAGCATAGTGTGATTTCTCCTTAGTTTTTGCCTGCGGCATCTTTCTTCTTCCACAAGAAGAAGCCCTAGAGGTGACAACACCAGTATCTTCTTATTACTAGCCATCCGTTCAACAAGTACAACAACAACCCTTCTTGACTACTCAACACTATCTACTGACATCAATGACTGATGATAGCGAGCTCTGTGTTTTGGTCTGGAGAGATGTTCCCTATAAATACCTTATCACCAACAAAGTTAAAGAAGTACCCTTCAGAATTCTTCACAAATATTACCCTGCTAACCACTACATGTTGAAAAAAAAAGACATAAACACAAACTGTTCTTTTATGTGGACCATCTAGAGACTGTGCTGCACCTCTTCTGGCATTGTTCATACACCAAGAAACTGTGGAAGGACCATTGACCATGTTTTCAGTGATTTTGTCATATCGTGGAAATATGTATTATTTTGTTATTACAGATACCCCAAAGAGAAAAAGAAAAATTTGTTATAATTAATTTATTTCTCTTACTTGCTAAATTTCTCATTCACAAATATAAGTTCTGTAACACAAAACCAAATATTATTTATTTTTTGAAAGATGTTGAACTTTAAAAGGCTCTAAAAACCATCAGTATTTACTCTGATTTGGACATTGTATTGTAGTGTATTCCCCCTGACAAACTTGTTACGTTATTTTCATGTTGTATACACTGTCTGTATACTCTACCTCATTCAATAAAGAAAAAATAGGACCAATGGCCCTGTAGCTTACCGGCCAAATTAAAAACTTTCGGACATGTATCCAGATGCCATTTATTATCACCCAGTTATGTGTATTTATTATATTACAGAAATAGCCCATGTTTTGGTCATATTCCAATCAGATCTGTAAAAAATTCAAATTCCAACGTGATATCATTGATACTGATTTATTGGATCAATCCACTTCCTATCTGTCATAATGGAAAAATTTTTCAAAGTCGCACCAAATCCAGAATCAGATCTAGATCGAAATAATTGCAATACCTTGTGCTGACATCATCATACAGAAGCTGTATACCAAGTTTGAAGTCAATCAGAACTGTAGTTTAGAAGAAAAAGATGATTGAAATGTTTTCCCCATAAGAGCCCATGTTAAATTTTCCGTAAGTTCCCGGACCCAGAAGAAGATCCTGATCAGCATGTGGCCGTTATGTTTTGGTCATCTCCCCATCAGGGCTGGACTGTAGAAATTTACACTGGATAGTTACTGAGTTATTGCATCGATCCACTTCCTATCGCTTATAATGGGGAAATTTTTCAAAGTCGCACCAAATCCAGAATCAGATCCGGATCCAAATAATTTCACTAACTTTTGTTGACATCATTATAAAGAAGCTGTATACCAAGTTTGAAGTCAATCGGAGTTGTAGTTTCGGAGAAGAGGACGATTGAAATTTTTGCAACGGACGACAGATGCCGACGCCGACAGACGCCACGTGACGACAATAGCTTACGGTCTGTCGGCCAGTAAGCTAAAAACAAAAAGAAAGAGACGTTCCATCATTTCCGGTTTTATGTGTCGCGCATGTGCAGAACGTACACTGAAGACGATAGTCGATTTGGGGTGTTCTTAACACTTTTTTGACCGTGTCGGGGAGACTGGGGCAGACTGATCAGTCAGGCTTCCTTTTCTGGCAGCGGTCGGCAGTTGGGTTGGAATAGACTTGAATTAGGATTGATTTATGTGCTAGGATATGGCAAATTGTTTCATGTGTTTCTGTAGGGATCAGTGTGACAAGCCAGTCTCTTCTAATTTTCATATCGCTCTAATGATGACTTGTCTTTTGGAGCCTAGTAACAAGATAAGTACTGGCAGTAAGACAACTTGTACAAAGGACTGTTATACAATAATATGTTTTTAAGAAAATATTGTCAATTTAAATATGTCTTTATTTCTTCTCAATCCCATTCAGCCATTCAGTGCAAACAGGAAGATGAAAAGGTTATGTTTCCTTAGTGAATTTGTACTACAGTTTGGAAGCCAATCTCATGCATTTTTAAATAGCAGCAGAACATCTTAGTTGAATTGTATTCTCCATCTTTCATCACAATAAAGTCTAATGGGGAGTGACATTTTCATTTCCAAAAGTAGAGAAAAGAAAGTTGACCTGAAGAAACTTCCACAAAAACAAGACATTTACCGATTCTATTCTTTTATCTGTGATTAATTCAAAGTTCACACAGATCCTTAAAATAAACTGTAAGGATGCACTTAGTGAAGAATGGAGATGGATGATATTTTTTATTCATTCTATTTACAGCTGCAACACACATTTGTCACCAGTTTGATGGACTGATGGGAGCGGATGGAAGAGTGGCTGCACTAGGATTCTTCTGACCAAGAGAAATAAGTTAAACTGAGATTGAAGCCAAGAGGTATGGAAAATAACATTATAAACATGCACTGGTGTACATCATGGCTGCAGGACAAACCCAATCATAATATCAGCTAGGGATGCAAAATATTGATTAATCCATTAATCATTAGTTGATTGACCTTATTGATCGACTAACGATTAATTGATAAGCGGCGATTTTTCTGAGAATCTGAAATTCTCTTTTGATAGGGTCTATAAGAATAAAAGCTAAATATATTTTATATACTTCATGAAAAAAGCGTGTCATATTCCTTTATGACTGGTTTATTGTATCATTGGATACAGTAGAGGCAATGACATTTATGGAGTAGAACTAAAGAAATTCTGCAGAGAAATTCAATAAAATAAATGGATCTGAGGAGGGGCAGTTTAGAAGAAATGGGCATTTCTGCTGACTTTGCATAACTGACATGATGGAGCCACATTTCAGCAGAGATATGCCCCCCCTTGCCATTTTTGCGTGGCCACCGGGGGGACCGCAGGACAAACCTGTGTCCGGATCAGGAACCTGGAGGATGTTTTCAACTTCTGTCTCACTGACCAGAGAGTCCAGATGACCGTGGACAAGACCAACCTCCAGGGAAAACACTCCGGTACAGACCCCGCATTTGTGCGTGTATTTAGGCGGGGGTGCACCGCTCCCACAAACAGCAGTGCAGGCTGGTCTGTGTTTGGCTCCATCATGTCCCTAAAACCATTCTAACTCATCAACACCATGATCCACTTTGATGACTGGTTATCCCAGCCGCGGTGTCGCAGCGCGGACAAACCAGCAGCCTTCAGACAGGATGTGGAAAAGGTCAATTAACCGATAATTAATAATTTAATCGAGCAAATTCTCATCGACAATTAATTGATAGTCGATTAATTGTTTATATCCCTAGTATCAGCTATAAAAAAACAACACATTTTAATTAGTACACCACTATAGTAGTAAACCGGTACATGAAGTTTTAATAGGCTGAAAACATGATGCATTTGGATGTTCCAAATGCCCAGCCTTGTGTATGTAGTAGTTGTAGTTGTATGTATTATATAGACTGGGTTTAGTGTTATTTTTATGTGTCTAAAACTTCAAACCTGCTCCAAATCTTCCTTGGGGAGGTTTCATGAGATAGTCAAACCATCCTCCTTTTTTCTAAAAATGTGTGGGAAATCAGTTTAAAGTCACACTGACACTTCGTTTTCTATTCCGTAAGTCTGAACACATCAAACCCTGTTTTTCTCTTTTCACATTTTTTTAGATATAGATATATTTTTTTTAGTATTCAATCATGAGAGATGACACTAATGAACCTTGAGAGAACAGTACTTTCACAGACTTAAATTGAACATCTCTCTAAAAATAGTCCGTATTTTTTACAGGAGTCATTCTGGTCTCATTTGTAGTGTTTGGAACCTGTAAAAAGTGTTCTGGTTGTCCATATATAATTATTCTTCCATTAACACACTCTCATGCAAACAGAAGGCTTTGAAATCTGCCGTGTTGAGCTACGATTGACAGGTGTGATTGACAGCTCAGTCGTCTGCCAAGTTGGACTTTCACAGCTTCTAATTATTGAATGAAATGTATTTTTCTTGATAGATATCCCCACTGTGGTTATACTTTATAAGTTACAATAACAAGGATGTCAGCTGACTCTGATATTTACCATTTTATTGAAAACTAGTGTTTCCCATTAGCTCACCTATGACCCCTCACACTCCAACAGCTCCACCCCTTTTGTCCAAAATATGATCACTTCCTACTTGGTGCCAGCTAATGCTAATGCATACAGAACTGTGCTTAAGCTAACTGTATTAGCGTTATCAGGCATACTACTGAGTAAAGAATTTGGATACACACACATACAATAGCTTTTCCTGTTTACTGAGCATTTCCACACTATTTCATTCCACATTATTATTCCACTGGAAAATAAACTGACCTTGCCCCGATGAAGAACCTTCAATCCACAGTGATGATGCTCCTAGCAAGGACTGTTAGCCACTTAGCACTTACTTCTCCTGCCTCTACAACAAGCAAAACAACAAGCAAAACTCCCATCTGTTCATTTAATAGTGAAAATGGCTTCCACCAGAACCCCGCAGATGCGTACAAAGTCACCTAAATCCATCATTATGTCAGCCTGCTGTACTCCTTCTGCATGTCATAAAGCGAAAGTGACAAAAAAATTAAGAGTTCTGAGAAAAAAGTCAGAATTCTGTCTTTTTTCTCAGAATTTTGACTTTTTTCTCAGAATTCTGACTTTAATCTCAGAATTTTGACTTTTTTCTCAGAATAATATTAAAAAAAAAAAAAAAATATTGGACCTTTTTTTGTTTTTTTCAGTGGCCCTAATCCTTTTCCGTAGCTACCTTTATACTAATTCCAGCAAAAATTGAGTGGATTTCTACAACCCGTTTCAATTCCTGCTAAATTTGTTACATTTTATAACTAGTTACATCACAACATTTGCACATATAAGGTCAAGACTTCCGACGAACATTTCTCAGAGTACGCCATAATTGTTTATCAGCAGCCAGTGGTTGTAGTCCATACTGAAAATATGTCCTAACTTTGAGCCAATTATCTAAAATGCTCAGTTGTCAGTCGTATAAATGAACACAAGTGGCAGAACAGGACAGAAAGCATGGTCAACAACCTGGAGAGGGTGGGGTGTGAAGTGGCTCATTTGCATTTAAAGGGCCAGCGCTCAAAATGACCTTTCTGGTGTCATTACTCAGAAATAGGGTTGAAGATGGACCTGTGGAGTTGAATTAATGAAGAATTTAGACCCAAGTATAGCATTTACAGTTTATGTAGACCACAGGGAAATGTTTTAAAATGCCTAATTCCATTTTAAAAAAAGTAAAAAATCTTTAAAATCTAAAACTGACAGGCATCGCCATAGTTGGTCCATCCACATCTTATTTGTAATGTATGATATGAAGTGTTTTCAAGGAAACTGTAACTAATGTTAAACTTGACAAACATTATGTGGCAGAAGTTTTTGAGGGTCTTACTATGGCCACAATAAAACTGCCAGGAAACAAAATAATGTCATCTTCAAATATGATATCATACATCCAGTCAGGAGAAGCTATTTAGACTTGCTTTATGCCCTCGCCTACCTCTGATCTTCTACCCACTCCACTGCTTTTACTGGAGACTGAGAGAGCAAGCCCTTCCGAAGTATGGCGCCATTATGTCAGCACAGACGGTGAAGGGTTAGAGGAGGGTGGGCGACATGATTTAATTCCACTTTCATCACAGAATCATTGAAGGTACACTTATATGTGTCTGATTGTGTTTGTCCATAAGTAAGCTTCAATTCCACTCTGTGACTGACTCAGACTTATATAACTACCAGATGCCGTGAAGAATACTAATCATGTTGATCATTTAAGCAGTTACAAGTCAGTGACTGTGCTTGGAGTAACAGTACATCTGGCAGCTGAAATACAATGGCGTGAATATGAGTCAGTCTTTTGTCAGTGGACACAGACCATTTAACAACTGCTCAGAGTGACACACACACTCATATTAAAGCTATATTAATAATGATCCTGCAGCTATGACTTATGTGTGTGTCTTGCTCAAGGATGTATCAGCAGAGGAGACACTTACTGACACAAGAGCTTGAATTGAAAGCCTCCTCTGCACAACCTTGTGCACACAAATGAGCAGCGGTACATACTGTAGGGTGTGTAATTGGCTGTGTAATGTTCCATGTAACAGAGCTCATTGATTCTTGACATTTGCTTTCCACATCAGTGTGTTTCAAAGTGTGCCTGTGAGTCTGCCAGTGTGACTGACAGCCACAGTGTTGATCAAGTTAATTCATACACACTGTTCATGCTTACAGTAGGCAGGTGCACGTTATTGTACTACACAACTAGTGTCATCAATCAATCACACACATGTACACACAGGTCTGGAGCTGGAGCAGGTGCTGAGATATTGTATTACTAGTCACTTTTCCACTGACCCTCAAATTGCACAAATATAACTTGTGCATAAAAATTTACCAAATCGAAAATATTTTTTGATTAAAAGTTTTTGCGCTGGCAAGAGGTGGTTTTTCAGGCACAGCACAAATGGTATGTCACGCAAAACTGTAATGGAAAGACCTTTTTTCACAACTAGTCAGGTGAATAAAAAAAAACAGATGTTGATGTACGTTACAACAAGCGAAGAAGAAGAAACATGGCGCAGTATGTGTGGACACACCAGGATACCCAATCATTTTTTAATTTAGTACGAGATAGAGGGGTAATATATAATAATAATGAATATACAGGGTGGGGAAGCAAAATTTACAATATTTTGAGGCAGGGATTGAAAGACAGTGTATGACCAATTAGTTTATTGAAAGTCATGAGAATTTATTTGCCACAAGAAAATTGACATAATAGAAAATGTTTTTATTCTATGTGTCCTCCTTCTTTCTCAATAACTGCCTTCACACGCTTCCTGAAACTTGCGCAAGTGTTCCTCAAATATTCGGGTGACAACTTCTCCCATTCTTCTTTAATAGTATCTTCCAGACTTTCTCGTAATAGTTTTGCTCATAGTCATTCTCTTCTTTCCATTATAAACAGTCTTTATGGACACTCCAACTATTTTTGAAATCTCCTTTGGTGTGACGAGTGCATTCAGCAAATCACACACTCTTTGACGTTTGCTTTCCTGATTACTCATATGGGCAAAAGTTTCTGAAAAGGTATGGATAATAGTGTTAGGTATGATTATGACATCAATATATGTTTGGTTTCAAAACAACTGACGTAGTGCCTGCTGAGAAAAAACAACTAAATGTTCATTGTAAATTTTGCTTCCCCACCCTGTATCTGTAAATCAACACCATATTTATGTTCATCGTCATCTTTATGCAATGACTTCTCATGTCATCTCGCGATAATAAATAAACAAATCATCGCATTTGTGATTTAATGGAAAAACCGACATTACCGTGCTTCTGTTTTTTGACACTTAGTAAATATCGGTAAAGTTTTGCGCAGATGTCCAATAGAAAAGTGACTACTATGGGGTGGAGGGATATATTCCACCTCACTGACCCCATAGGCACACACACACCTACCTATTGAGTGAACACCCTTTGATTTTACTCTTAATTAGTTCACTTTGCTGATAGCGCTGCAGTTGAAGTGCTGCCTTTGTAAGCGATGGACCAATAACTTCACTGAAAAGACTTCAGGTGATGTGAGATTGCGCTGACACCGTGGAAGCAGAACACAAACTAAAGGTGTGTGGAGTAATAGCGCTGAATCATCAAATCAGATATTCTGTTAAGAGCGGTGTTCATTCTGTGAACTATAATAATTTTGGGCTCTGAGCTCTAATAATGCCTCTTGCCCTATAGCTAAGCTCCAGTGATTGCCCCACAGCTGACTGACTAAACACACATCTGTTCTGGCCTCTCCCTTTCTTTCTCTCTCATCCTGATAGTTTCTTTACTTTCCAGTCTGTGATGGATCTGCCCATTCAAGAAAAAAAAAACACCCTCTCCTGCATCGTGAGGGATCACCTGTCATGAGGGTTTCACATTGTGTTTGTTTGTTTGTTGGTGTGTGTGTGTGTGTGTGTGTGTGTGTGTGTGTGTGTGTGCGTGCGTGCGCACTTACTGCCAGCATAGTTGCTGTAAATGAGCTTGGAGGGGATTCAGAAGAAGCAATTCGTTGAACCTGTGCTGCTCGCCTACACAGCAGAATTTTACCACAGTAAGCACAGCTCTGAGTTCATACTGGTCAGAGCAGACAGATGAAGGCAAAGAGGCAGTGAGAATAAAGACACAGGGTTACATGTAGATTAACAAGAACACTGTGTCTGTAATCGTGTGAGCTGCAATAAATATGTGAGTGGATAAATGTGTTAAGAGTCTGAAAACAGAACAGTGTCAGTATGTTCTCTAATAAAACATAACATTCCAAAATCCAAGAACAAGGACAGAAATATAAGTGTCGTGACAAAATATGGAGTGTAAAAGTTTCCAATAGTTTTAAACTATCATTTCCTCCTGCACCAGTTTGATAAAATGTAAAACAGTCTTAAAAGGTTGAATATATTTGTAAAAACTGTGGAAACATTGTTATAGGGAATGTGGGAGCTAATAAATCTTTCAGACCAGCTTGCCAAAGGGGAAAGTGGTTATGGCTTCTAACAAGAAATCATAAAACTTTTAACCAAATTTACATCCACATGAACTTTAATGTGCATGAATAAGAAGAGAAAAGCCTCTATTTTTCAAATCTGCAGACATTCAAATAGGATTGTGAACTTTAAACCTGCAGATAACTTAGAAACAGTAAGATATGATGGCTGGAGGCAATGTGCCGCTGATATGGAAACTTTATAACAGCAAATTCCTGTTGCGTGAGTGATTAATGATGAAAAATATTTGTTTTGAAATTAGCCTTTATCACATTTGATTCAAGAAAGATGATGCCTCCATTGTTGTAAGTTGTCTGTGGGACACAGCTATTCTTTAGATGTTTGTCACAAAATCAGATCAACCCTTGAAACTGATCAAATTCAATAGTAAGACTGGCTGTTAGGATAGGTTTTGGCACTGACCCATTTTAGGTTTTGAATTAGGGATGGGAATCAAGAACTGGTTCTTTTTGAGAACTGGATCCCAGTAGCTTGATTCCTTGGAATCGTTTGCCTGCCTGCTTAACAATTCTGCTTATCGATTCCGTGATGACGTTGCACGTACACTGCATTGTTTTGGTCAGAACTAAGCCAACACTGCGTTGAGGCAGAAACGATCTAAAAAGACGACACCAGGTGCACTTGTAACACTTGCAAAGCTTCAGTTTCTTCAGAAGGGTGGAATCCCTCCAGTATGTTCAAACATTTGTCCCCAGCATGTGATTCATTTACAGGAATGTCATGTATTTGATGCGCTACTTAGCCACATTTGTGAATCTAGAGGCAGAGTGAACACCAGGCCGTCATCTGGGCCCAGTTCCGGTTCTGGTGCAGGCAACAAACGTCGTACCCCCTCAAATACAAGTTGCCGAAGGTAGGGGAAAGGAAATGAGGTGCACAACAACGGGCCGAGTCAAACCAGTTCCACGTAGTGGAAATGCGACAATAGAGGAAATACTGTATGCCCCCCCAAACATATTGTATATGTTATATTTTCTGTGCAGAGATGGAATTATAAAAGACAGTTAATGCAATCACATTACTGTACTGTACTGTACTCTTTTATTCCCTCACCCAATGAGAATCGATAACAGAATCGATAATGGAATTGGAATCGTTAAAGTCTTATTGATTCCCATCCCTATTTAAAATGCATAAATGGATGGAATACATGGATGGATACAGATGGAAATTAGCTTCTCTGATAAATCTGGTGCATGCATCTTGTTCTTTGTAACCAATGCCAATACATACTGTCCTGTAACTAAACAAACAAATAAATAAAAAAATGAACCACATAAAATTTGTGTATTGCATTAAGGCTTTTTGACTTCGTCAGGAACCTCTATCTCAACAAAATTATATATATAAAAAAATAAATTTTTCACTGAATTATGAATATGACCTTTGTGTTTTTAGGGTCGGTTTCGACCCAGTTATAAAAATAAGATTATAAAGCGATAAGTAGATCCAAAACTGAACTTATAAGTGCACTATCAGCCAACACACTAACAGACAGCTCCTCTCCCAGTCATATGAGATTCTCATTTTGCCTTATTATCCAGTTTACCTGCACAAAAACAAAACAAGCAAAGACGGGCATGTCCACACATGTGAGGTCAGTTCAGTATAGAGTTGGTGACTTGCAGAGTGCACATCAAGGGGTATACTGACAAAAACAAAGGCCCAGAGGCTCACATGAAAATATTAAAAGCAATATTTTCATGGATAAGGAAACCTAACAAGGTAACAAAGAGATGAGAAACAAATTGGATGACAGATAATTGTTTTTAGTGTATTTTACAGCTGATTTAAGACTTGGGTCAAAACCGATTTGTTAACATAAAAGATGGTATGAGAAAGCTAACACAAGAGGAAGGTTTACCTTAGGTCAGCTGTTGAGTGGAGGTGACCCCTAGGAGCCACCACCACACTGTCACTGGGTGTTTCAGCCTTTTACTTCAGGACATCTTCAGTGTTGATGGGCTCACCACAGGTGGTTGACACCTCTAGGGATGGCCCCCAGATGGTCACTCAGGAGCCCAGATGGAGTCTGACTATCTTTCTGCAGTACTGGCAATGCCCTCATTTGCCCACCTGTGGACTTGTCCTTTGACCCCTACTGTCCCCAGGAGCCTTATAATAGAAGTGGAAACAAAGTCTCTACAGCCCAGCTCAACTGGGTGAAGGTCAATGTTCCAGCCTTGTTCCTCAGCTTCAGCAGCCAGGTCTGTTTAGTCCTACCAGGGGAAATAAGCTCCATGGTGAAGACATACCAGCAGGACTTCAACCTGATCAGTCAGTCAGTCAGTCAGTCAGTCAGTCAGTCAGTCAGTCAGTCAGTCAATCAATCAATCAATCAATCAATCAATCAATCAATCAATCAATCAATCAATCAATCAATCAATCAAGCAAGCAAGCAAGCAAGCAAGCAAGCAAGCAAGCAGATTTTATTAATATAGTGCCAAATCATAACAGAAGTTATCTCATGACACTTTACATATAGAGCTGGTTGAAATCAGACTCTCAAGCCAATTTTCGGAACCCAGTAAAATCCTCCAGGAGCAAACATTTGGGACTAGTGACAGTGGTGAGGAAAAACTTCCTTTTGAAGCAGTCTTTGGTTCATTGTTGTGGTTTCAGATGTATTTCTCAGTCCCTTTGTTCAGTGGGCCTGGGTGGGATGGTGAGAGGCTCTGTTTCCCTTCTTCCCAGATGAAGGCTGGTGGTTGTGGGAACTTTTTCTGGAATAGCACTGGGGATTATTCTCTGTTTCTCTTTCTATGGTTCTTTGGTTCAGCTGCCAAGGATCTGATAATGTAGCCATGTCTCCTGGAACACCTACCTGGAGTTAGGCGGGCTCTTTCCCTGCCAAATATTTCACTTTGGAAGAGAGAACAGGATGTCATATATGGTTCTGATGACAAAAGTTTGTCCATTAGACTCCATAACTCATTCCAAGAGAACTTCAGTCTTTGTGCAGCTTCTCACCTTTTCCAGTAGTGTTACTTGGCTTGAAATGTGGTGTTGGAACATCAGGCATCTTCTTCTTGGCAGTATAGCTCCTCCATTACCAGGTGCCAGTTATCAGCTGGAGTGGCCTTTTGCTAGATAGGTTTTTATTTTTTCTAAGCCAAAGCCCCTTCTGCCCTGTTGGACACAGCCTTTTATGTCTGGTACTGGATGGCAGATTTAGCATCAAATACTGCAATCTACTACTCCATGTATGGATGACATGGTGATAGATCAATTGTTGTGAACTGAAAGGGTGACCCAAAAAAACAATCTGTACTTTCATATCAAACTGGCATGTACTGGCAAATGTCAAACTATCAGAAATATGTTGCCTATTAAATGTACAGAAGACCAGTGGTAGGTACCTTGTACTCAGCATCACACTTGACTTCCACTCTCCTCAAAGACAACCCCACTATAGTCAGGATGCTTATTGATTTCAGCTCCACAAGAGACTCTGCAGTTAACTCCATAACACTGCAGTCTGTAAGTGAATATTGAGCTCACTATTCAATCACAGATTGTCAGGACTGAAGAGTTCACTTAAAAGTCCATAACCACAAACACTGGAACCCTGGCATGAAATTAGACAGGTATTTGACACTTTTAGGTATTTTCCAGGAAAAATATCTATATAACATTATCTGGATTTAACTAAACAAATACATTTAATTCAGATCCTTCCATCTGATGATAACTGCAGGGATTAATGTTCCAAATGAAACAGGTTCTCAAACTCTAACTGATGCAGTGAGTAGTTCCTCATTTCAACAATAGAAATAGAGAGATTAAAGATTGGACTGTGTCAATGGAAAAAAAGGTCATGTGGTCTGACGAGTCCAGAACAGTGGTTTCCAAACTTTTTTGACTTGTGACCCCATTTTAACATCACAAATTTCTAGCGACCCCAGACATTCAAAACAGAGACTTTTTTTTTGCTTAAATTAATTTGTTTTTGATCATGTAATAGTTTGCTATACTATGTTGCAAATAAACATTAATTTTAGACAACATTTAGTCTATGTAATGTATATTATTATGGGCGGAGGCAGAAAAGTCAGGTGTAGATTACTGCACAAAGTGAGAATTTTATTTTCCTTGGTCAGGATATGTACAGTCAGTCCATCTTGGATTTACAAGGCTGACAATTAATACTGAACAAACAAGAACTCAAACTATGAATTATGAAAGAGCTGCAGCATCTGAAACCGACCACAATGAACATTTGAAAGATAAACAGAACCACAGTGCTTCAGTTTCAGCTTCACAGTTTGTCATGTCTTTTATGGATTGGGATTGTCAACTCACCATATATTTTTTATTAGTAAGTTTTTATTTTTATTTCATCAGTTACTACAAATTTCAGGCAACTCCATTTGAATTCCAGGCGACCCCATGTGGGATCCCGACCCCAAAGTTGAAAAACAGTGGTCTAGAATGACCCTGTTCCAGAGTGAAGAGAGGCAGACTAAGTGATTACCCATCATGCCTAGTGCCTACAGTACAAGTCTGAGGGGGCAGTACTATGATCTGGGATTTTTTTTACTTGGTCAGGTCTAGGCTCAACAAAAGGCAGGATATAAATGTTGTGACTTTGCATAAGCGTACTGAAATGATGCTGTGGTGAATATTAGCCAAATGAAAGCTAGAGGTGGCAAAATGAAATATTATATGTAATATTATGAACTCTTTTCTCAGTCTTCCCTTCTTGTCCATTTGTTCTTGTCAAGTTATGCTCTTTAAGACATTGTTGCCTTGTTTCATTGTTGTCATCTGGGGTTGATTCAGTTGGTCAGGTCTAGGTTCAGCAATGTTTTATGTCCAAAAAATGAGGTCAGCTGAACCTGAATATACTGAATGAACACATCTGAACATCAGTGGATTTTTTCTTTGCTGGTGACACTGGCATATTCCAAGATGAGGATACCAGGATTCATTAGGATCAGACTGTGAAAGGTTTAGTGAACATGGGATTTGAGTCATTTTCACACATGGACTGGCCAACACAGAGTCCAGACCTGAAGAATGTTTGGAATGTTCTGGAGACTTTAAGCAGCGCTCTGACTCTCCCATCATTAATACAAGACCATGGTGAAAAAATAATGCAGCTCTGGACAGAAATACATGTTACAACATTTATTATTACACTGCATTGTGTGGCTTAAATAAATGCTAAAGCTAAAGACAACAAAACAATGTGTGTCACTTTTTTGGCAAGGCAGTGTATTCTTGTTTGTAGTTACTGTGTGTGGAAAAATGACGTAGTGACATAAATCTTCTATGTGCTGACAGAAAAGATCTTGCTAGATACACTTTTGACCCAGCTTTTAGCCTGTGGTCTCCCTCACTCACCCCCGTGTTTACTGTATATAATCACCGGGGGCTGGTGTAGCTAAACTGGCACTTTACAGGAGGTCTCATGAGATAGTCAGCAGTTGGTAGCAGGTTTTTGCTGACTTTAAATGCACTTTAAAGTCCTGCATAGCACCAATACAGGCCACTGGTTTACACCAAATTTATGTAGCTGAACACTTTTCTCCAAAGTGTCATTATGCAGATGCAGAGACAGACTGTCGCTCACACTGCTGACACCAGGACTGACTGAATGAGATACTTTCAGTAAGATTTATTGCTTTCTTCTTTGCTGCTTTGACACAGCCAACGCAGAGGTAATATTACAGCACTTTCAAGACATATTGGTACAGGAGGTTTATCACTGTAGACATTCACTCCTCTTATTTAAGTGTTACCAAAAAAAGTCCGAAAGACTCTTGCAGAGTCAGGGAAACATGGCAACTACATTCTAATGACTGTCTTCAACAGTGCAAAATGCAGAATCAGCAGCTGTAAATGTCAAAGAGTGCAGTGCCTGTATTGTAATTCTGCATTATTGTCTCTTGGGTATAGGTTATGAAGCTTGAAGTTTCAGGAAATCATAAAAACTCTGCTCTTTCATGCACTAAACCATATGCTGGCAAATGAGCAAGGCAACTGTATATTGAAAATCAGAGGGAAAGTGGGCGGATGAAAATAAATAGCACAATAGGTGATAAGAAGCTTGTGAGTCCAAGGTAAATTAAAATAAACTTTCCTGGACTGTATTCTAATAAATGCAAAATATGTAAATACTTAGAAGTAACTGGACCTTACTGTGAATATACTATCAGCTACAGTGGGTCTGGATCATAATAATATGTACATTACTGTGTACAGTTTACAGAGCTAAGCACCATGGAACTCAACACCTGCTGAAATAAAAAAAACAAAAAAAAACAAATGCATTGTTTCTTTTAATATATATAAGCGGCCTTTGTGTGTGTGTGCGTGTGTGTGTATCTGCTTTATAATGGAAAAACTGGACAGAGCTAGTCTTTGCCTTTTGGAGTACTTATTTTGGTTAAGGATCAGACAGGCCAAATCAGCTGCAAGTACAGAAATGATGCAAATTCACAAACTTTAACACAAGTCTAAACGAGGTACAAAAAGAGGAATGTGGTGCAAATGGAAAAAATGCACTGCAAGAAATAAAAACACATGAATAATCATCAAATGTTCTGCAAATTGAGAAACGATGCAAAGCACAAAAGGATTCAAACCAAGAAAACATCTGCAAATGAAAAACGCTGCATAACCAGTCAGAACAATGGAGGTACTCCAAACCTGTAGGGGGCGCTGTCAGCAGGACAGCTCAATGCAGAGACACACAGGATGGAGAGAGAGATGGAGAACAGCTGACTGACAGTGTTTCAAACTACAGTGGGAGCAAATTGAAGTTACGGCGTAGCGCGGTCATGTGACTTTTATTTGGTTGTATTTGCCACTAGTCTGTTGTCTATAAATGCTGCCCCCTGCAGGTTTGGAGCACTTCATTGTAGTGAATTGTTATGCAGCATTTTTCATTTGCAGATATTTACTTGGTTTGCATCATCTCTGTATTTGCAGAGCATTTGATGATTATGCATGTGTTTTAGTTTCTTGCAGCGCATTTTTTTTATTTGCACCATGTTCCTCTTTTTCTACCTTGTTTAGACTGTGTTTGAGTTTATGAATTTGCATCGTTTCTGTACTTGCAGCTGTTTTCTCTAACTGAGACGTATTGGGCCATTGCGATGTGTTTGGCCCTTGTCGACCACCATAAAATTCTGATGCAGAATTTGAGGCATTACACAGTGTGGTTTTAAAAAATTCAAATCGAGTGGTTAAAAAAAAAAAAAGAAATGACATAGAAATGAACCAATTTTGCCTTGCAGCCCAAAGCAGATCTTTTCCACCTCCAGTCTGCTGTTTCTTTGTACCATCAGAGACAACTGATCACATGACCAAAAGCACATCTTCCCCGCTGCACCACAAACACAATATTCATGATTCCATAAATGGACAACAATGTTAATTATGTGCATCTGCAGAGATGGCTTTGAAACAAATGGACTAGGTTTGGTCATGTCAGAGGTGGGCAGTGGCTCTAATGGAAACAGCAGAAGAAGCAGACCATTCTGTTAATATTTATACAAGAAGTCACCAGGGAGCAGACAGTTGGTCAGACACCAGTTAAATAAAGGTTACAAAGGTTAATTTGCTTTAAAGGTTCACTGTATCGGAACTTAGAAAAAAAAAAAAAATGCTCCCAATTCCCTTTATTTGCAGCTTTTCTTCGACAAAAACCCTGTGGAACAAGGAATTTAGTTTTTTCCATAAACATTTGCTAATGCAAAACTTAATGTGTGTAAAATATGTTTGTATGTATAGAAATACAAATACAGAGTTTTGTTCCTTTGCTGCCTCAGCTGGGGTCGACGTCAGCATTCATCCTCAATAATTAATGGATCTTTTCACAAATCTAAGAGATCCTGGTAGAAAGATGTTCCTACCCCGTGTTGGGATTCTACTTACAAATCTGACTCCAATTCTCTATCCCCTGTGATTATTACCTTGACCATAAAACAGACCTCTAACAGGATTTAAGAATAGCAATGAATCAGCCATTTAAAGTACATTAATCAAACAGATCTGTGGTCTCCCAAGGTTACAGAGAATCAGATTCCCTAGCCAACAGACATGAAGTCACCAAACATATGCCCCATCTCCCTGACCCCCCATCCTCAAGAGCCCACAGTTGACTTTGTCCTACTTCTTTAGACTCTTACTTGGTATTGCCTTCCTGCTCTTTATGTCAGCCTATCCATTCACTGATCCCCCACAGAACAGCTGTCCTATGTGGTGGCCCAGAGGTGCAACAGCCCAAAAAATTATCCACTATAAGAAAAAAAAGAGAACAGCCCAAAAAAATTATCCACTATAAAAAAAAAGAGGACAACCCAAAAAATTATCCACAGTAAGAAAAAAAGAGAACAGCCCAAAAAAATTATCCACTATGAGAAAAAAAAGAGAACAGCCCAAAAAAGTATCCACTGTAAGAAAAAAAGAGAACAGCCCAAAAAAAATATCCACTATAAGAAAAAAACAGAGAACAGCCCAAAAAAGTATCCACTGTAAGAAAAAAAAGAGAACGGAGCCCCAAAAAATTATCCACTATGAGGAAAAAAAACAGAACAGCCCAAAAAATTATCCACTATAAGAAAAAAACAGAACAGCCCAAAGAATCATCCACTTTTAGAAAAAAAGACAACAGCCCAAAAAAGTATCCACTAGCCCAAAAAATTATCCACTATAAGAAAAAAAGAGACAACAGCCCAAAAAATTATCCACTATAAGAAAAAAAGAGACAACAGCCCAAAAAATTATCCACTATAAGAAAAAAAGATAACAGCCCAAAAAATTATCCACTTTAAGAAAAAAAAGACAACAGCCCAAAAAATTATCCACTATAAGAAAAAAGACAACAGCCCAAAAAAGTATCCACTAGCCCAAAAAATTACCTTTGATTGGATTTAAATCCCACCGCTACTTTGCGCAAACCAGTTTTAACTTGGATCGTGCAATTTGCCCCTGCTCACTCATGCATGAAAACCTGGGTTTGTAAATTTGGACAAATTTGAATACTGTATGATGTCTTCTATTTGTGCTTTGCATTATCCTCTGTTCTTCACTGCAGTTTTTTGAAGAAAAGGGTTTTGTGGTAGCGCTCTAGTAGGAGCAGCGGCCCGATGTCCCTAATCATTGAACTCAATTTCGTTTGCTGTACTTTGTACTGTCAAATGACAATAAAGGCAATTCTGAATATCCACCAATCCCCTACCTACCAACGTCCATTAAAGAAAATTACAAAAATTATCAAATGCGGAACTGGGGATAATTTTTCAAAATGTATAGTTTTTGGGTTTTTTTATACACCCTGTAGACCAGGGGTGTCAAACTCATTTTAGTTCAGCGGCCACATTCAGCCTAATATGATATAAAGTGGGCCGGACCAGTCAAATAATATAAATAATAGGATAAGAACTTTTGAGTGAAAAAAGAAAATTCCATAATGAAAACGTTTACATCTACGAATTGCACTTGAACATAACATGAAGAAATATGAACAACCTGAAAATTCTTTAGTAAATCAAGGTTAACAATATTACACCTTTTATCATTTATTTTTATTACGCCGTTTATCATTTATACATGTTAATCACAACTTAGAGATCACAGTGCATCTACAAATAAACAAAACATTTAATAACAGGGAGAAAATTATTAAAATTACACATACTTCTCTTAAGACATTCAGATATTCACATTTTTTGTTAAAGGCTGGTCTGTAAATGTACACATTTTTGTGTAATTTTACTTTTTTTACACTAAAACAAAGAGACAAATTTGCAGTTTTCATAATTTACAGGTTATTTTGATAGTATTTTACTGGTCTCATCATTTTTAGATTGAAATGACCTAAAATGATTTTAACACACTTGATTGTTAATATCTTCAGTGTAATTTTTGCATTTCACAAATTCATCCCAGGGGCCGGACTGGACCCTTTGGCGGGCCGAATTTGGCCCCTGGGCCGCATGTTTAACACCTGTGCTGTAGACTATGGACAGGGTAATTTCTGTCCCACTTCTTTTAATATAATAATACATTTATTTACATAGATGGAACAACAATAAAAGTGTAAGAGCGCAGTGAAAACTAGAAGCACTCGGAGAGCGCAGACCTCCGCCAAGGCTGATCAGTGGCCCCCCCCCCGTGGGCCCCCCCACCCCCGATCACCACCAAAATTTAATTATTTCTTCCTTATCCCATTTCCAACAAACCCTGAAAATTTCATCCAAATCTGTCCATAACTTTTTGAGTTATGTTGCACACTAACGGACAGACAAACAAACAAACAGACAAACAGACAAACAAACCCTGGCAAAAACATAACCTCCTTGGCAGAGGTAATAAGTTTAATACAATAACAACAAACACAACTAAAACTAAAACAAACCCTTCTACCATTGGAGCTGTAGATGAAGTGTTTGACTCT
>NC_043957.1:53355787-53378287 GCF_902148855.1 Sphaeramia orbicularis | reverse complement strand
TGGCCGTGTGTGAGAACAAATAGGTGTTACAGGGCTGAAACAGTAGGTGGCGGTGTGGAAGGAATTCTGTCATTACCCAACAACTGCAGAAGTCAGAAGAAGACAAACCGTTACCTATCTGTTAGTCTGTTTGAGGCAAAGAGAAGCAGAGCGACCGTCGTTGTACCTGATATATCACCAAGTGGTTCGGTTGATAAGGTGAGTCCATGCCGTGCGGATCCGAGACTTTTTCAGGAGACAACAGGAGCGTTGTCTATGGTCTCATGGTGATTAGCCCACTACCATTGTAAGAGTGGTGCTTACTTCCGGACCAAGGTTAAAATAGTTTTGGATTTTTCATTATAGTTTAGTTTTATTTAGTTTTGACTTTTTTTTTCTCTAATTCAGTTAGTTTTAATTAGTTTTTAAAGCAGTTTTGCTAGTTTTTATTAGTTTTCGTTATTTTCCAAATGCTTAGTTTTAGTTTAGTTTTAGTTTTTTTATATCTTTTTTCTTCTTCACCGTCGAATTCAAATAAATCCCAGACAGGACTCTGCTGCTTTCTCCCAACTTTAGTCTCTCTGTTTTCAGATAGAGTGGGGACGAAAAGACAGCTCAAAACCACAAGTGACGACAAGTGACGGACCGCTAAATATCATACGGTGCCAGCAGCTAAAATTGCTTGAGTGAAATAAATCGATTTCATATCAATCCGACATTGAAAAAGACGAAAACTAAGGGAATTTTATCCGTAATTTTTATATGTTTTAGTTAGTTTTGTTTGCAGACAATAGAGTTTCAGTTAGTTATCATTTTTTACTTTTAATTAAAGTTTTTATTTATTTCAGTCAATGAAAATGTTTTTACAATTCTAGTTTTCGTCATTTCGTTAGTTTTCGTTAACGATAATAACCTTGTTCTGGACTCTGGCACAGATCGCATTCGCAGGGCAACGCACCGTGCTGGAGTACAAATAGTCTGGACCCAGGACTACCTTCTCAACTGGACTCGGGCACAGTACTCAAGCACGAAATGGTTGCATTAACATGGATAAAATTAAGTGGACTTGGGGGTCCAGCATACTCGGATACGGACTCAAGTACACTGTGTGAAAACACCCTAAGGGATCAGAGGTCACAGTGTTCAGCTCAGACTTGAACTGTTGCCCTTTATGTAGTGAAATACATTCAGAGTCATCAGATCTTAATTAAGTTCTGCATTATAAAGGGGAAAGTATCCAAATCCCTCCATATCTTTCTTTGAGGATCATGTTTTTCATCATTTCAACCCTCTCATGTATTTGTGACAAGCTGACACCTTTCCTAGACCTCTTGTGGACTCATTACTAGTCCTTGTTCTATCATGAAATAGGTTATATTCATACTGTCTACAGTGAAATACAGGTCAAAGTCAGTTTTATTTCTATTTTCTGTACTAATTAGCATCTCACCTACTGCTCCAAGTGTTTCTTACTTGAGGCTGTACAATCTTCAAATGATTTTGCAGTGCAAAAGCCCAAAAACAAACCTTTCATTTGTAGGGATTTGAATGTCTGGCTCTGATATTTAACTTAAAGATGAATTCAGAAATGTGCTTAAGGATTACCTTAAGCCTCTTATTCTTATATGCATGCAGGCTACTTGTTTGAATCAGATTAACAGCTTTGGTCCATACCACCCTGTTATATGATGTATAATTTGGTATTGTGTTACAGGTACGTATGTTCCTGCTCTTGTGACTGACTTAAGAAAAGTTTCAGTTTTTTAACACTGATGTGACAGTTACTTTGGAACAGTAACATATAATGATGTAAATGTAAACTGTAAAAGAAAGAATATATAGAAAGCAGAAAAGAGAAATGGAATGCAGGCACAAATTCAGTATAATGCAAGTAATAAAACCATTACAATCTACGCAGAAGTATGTAGGTGTGAAAACAGTGTTGCTTCTATTGCCTTCACAAGTTAACACTTCGGTTAAAAACAGTCATATTTTGTTGTATTTTAAATTCAGTAAACGGTTGTGCATCTTCAATGGAGGAGGCTACTTTTGCCCAAATGAGAGTTTGACAGAATGCTGTTGTGAAACAACTTCATGTAGTGGAGAATTTTACAGTAGCTATAAGTTATACAACTTGATTCAATGGTTAAATATATTGCAAATAAATATACAAGAAAAATGCTAACTGGATGTCTTTCACAAGAAGTCAACAGAAATGAGAGTGTCTTTGATAAACTGTAACTAAACTATTAATGATTAGCATGACAGTTATTAGGGCCACCCTGCGATGCTGCTAGTAATTGTGGGGGCCCATGAGAGTTAAACGTTGTGGGCCCTTTATAAAATTCAGTATCTTGTCGATTTGTCGGGGGAGGGGTATGTACGTGGGGTATAGGGGCAGCAGTTATAGACATGGGGGTGTGGTCCAGGAATAACTAACGCTGCCGTGAAGCGAAAGTGGAAGTTAACATGCTTTGAACGTACGACTCCCGGCTTCTATTCCTCTTTTATACCGCGAACCTTACATGGAATTTTCACAACTTCTAACCTGTATCTACTGGACCCCCTCCACTGTTCTATGGGGCCCCCACATGAATTTGTGTCACACCCCCCCCCCCCCCCCCCTTACGGTGGCAACCATTTGAGCATGTTTTAATCATATGGATATTTGCTATAACAACAGCAAATTATTTAGCGCCAAGAGTTTTATGAAATCCAGATGTAGTTTGAGTTTCATGTCCAGTTTAGTACCTGTAGGTGTTGTATTCTAAATATTTCTAATTAGTGCTAGCATTGATTTGTAACTCTTAGATAAATGTAGAGCTTTATTGAGAGGTGAAGTCGTGGCCCTCCCACTGTGTCCCAAGGGTCATAAGTACAGGGTGGGGAAGCAAAATTTACAATATTTTGAGGCAGGGATTGAAAGACAGTGTATGACCAATTAGTTTATTGAAGGTCATAAGAATTTATTTGCCACAAGAAAATTTACATAATAGGAAATGTTTTTATTCTATGTGTCCTCCTCCTTTCTCAATAACTGCCTTCACACGCTTCCTGAAACTTGCACAAATGTTCCTCAAATATTCAGGTGACAACTTCTCCCATTCTTCTTTAATAGTATCTTCCAGACTTTCTCGTGATAGTTTTGCTCATAGTCATTCTCTTCTTTCCATTATAAACAGTCTTTATGGACACTCCAACTATTTTTGAAATCTCCTTTGGTGTGACGAGTGCATTCAGCAAATCACACACTCTTTGACATTTGCTTTCCTGATTACTCATATGGGCAAAAGTTTCTGAAAAGGTATGGATAATAGTGTTAGGTATGATTATGACATCAATATATGTTTGGTTTCAAAACAACTGACGTAGTGCCTGCTGAGAAAAAACAACTAAATGTTGATTGTAAATTTTGCTTCCCCACCCTGTATAAACAGCGGTAAGTGGCAACAGACTCATTTATGATCCTACTTGAATTGTTCCATCATTTACACATACCGGTATGATGTGATCAACACTAAAACATTACGATGGCATAATTCAAGCAGGGTTAAAAACTTACTTGTTTCTCACCAGTGACTACAATGCAATTTTTACTTCTAAAATAATTTCCAATGGGACACAACAGATATTTTGTAAGTATTGAGCAGCAGCTGTGAAGAAATTGAAAAGGTGGACTGGTCCTTTAAAGCTCCCACTGATGCACCTGAGCTCAGTTTGTATCTTAGATGTAAATAACTCCTGGATAACTTATATTGCTTAAATTATTTTACATGTTCAAGAAGGTTCTGTTTTGCAGGTTATAGATCCCGAAACTCAATAGTAAATGGTTTAATAGTTTAGCACCACCAGAGTGTGAATGTGAGAGCGAATGAATAATGGATCAATAAATGTAAAGCACTTTGGGTTCATTGAAAAGCACTATAAAAATCCAATCCACAAAACAACTTTCTCCAACTAAACTCAGACAAGAATGAAGTCATTGTCTTTGGCCCACAAAAACCCAGAGAAAGTGTCAGCAGTAATCTGGAATCACTTACTTTAAAAGCTAAAAAATCAGGTTAGAAATCTCGGGGTAATAATGGACTCAGACCTAAACTTGAACAGCCACATTAAATCAATTACATCATCAGCCTTTTACCATCTCAAAAACATTGCCAGAATCAAAGGTTTACTGTCTAAACCAGACTTATCCATGCATTTATCTCTAGCAGGTTAGAGTACTGTAACGGCCTTCTCACTGGACTCTCTAAACCACCTGTAAGACAGCTGCAGTACATTCAGAACGCTGCTGCTCAGGTCCTGACTAGAACCAGGAAGTACAACTCTATTAGCCCTGTGCTCAGATCTGTGCACTGGCTTCCTGTGGCTCAGAGAATCGACTTTAAAACAGCTCTGCTGGTCTAGAAGTCTGTCCATGGTCTAGCACCAAACTACATCTGTGACATGTTGGTCCCATATGAACCATCTCGGACCCTGAGAACCTCAGGGACTGGTCTTCTGCTGGTGCCCAGAGTCAGGACTAAACAGGGTGAGGCTGCGTTTCAGTTCTATGCAGCTAAACTCTGGAACAGTCTTCCTGATGACGTGAGACAGACCTCTACTCTGACAACGTTTAAGTCCAGGCTGAAAACGGCTCTGTTCAACTGTGCATAGAACAACTGAAAGGGTTCTATCTGCACTCTTCTCTTTTACTTTGTTTTAATTGATTATTATTCATGTATATTATTATTGTTGTTATTATTATTATTATTATTATTGTTGTTGTTGTTGTTGTTGTTGTTATCATTATTATTATTAGTAGTAGTAGTAGTAGTAGTAGTAGTAGTAATAATATACTGATAGATTGAAGGGCTAAATGAAGTTAAATAGAGAATCTGAGATTAAAGAGCATCAATCTTGGCAAATAGTGAGCATGAAATGACACATAAAAAGTTTATTAAGCATTTATTTATGACTTATGAAGTGGTTAGAATTTTATTTGAAAAATAAATATCAATATCTAAATGCCAGAGTACCCGAAGAGAGAATCACCTTCGCCTGTAAATGGCTGGGATAGGCTCCAAGCGACCCCTGTGACCCTAGTCAGGATAAAGCGGGTTCAGAAAATGAATGAATGAGTATCTAAATGCATGTTTCAGGAGGCGTCATAGAGGTTCACCTGGTAGGGACCATCCCACATGGTCCAGAGCCCTGAGTCCTGTCCTCCACTGCGTATCAACCCCTCACTCTACACTGTTCATACTATTCTACTATACTCTAGTAACATGACACAATACATGATCTGTCCCACTCATTGTAAAGTGGTACATGTAAGGGTATGCAGCACCACCTTCATAGACATTATTAAAAGATAACTGCAAAAATGACAGTCTATTTAACATTTCAAGCATCTCAAGTTTCCCACAACTGTTTACTTTTACATTCTAGGAAGAAAATCCCTCATAGCCATGTACAGTAGCACCATTTTCCATAGACATTTTTTAGATAAATGTATGTTGTCACTAGCTCACATCCCGTATAAACAGGTTGTGTGTGGGTTGCATGGTAATGTGCTGACCATGTCTTTTTTGCTTGTCACAATAATGTCACATTCTATGAGAGTTAAACATCAATCATTCCCCCCGAGTGGTAATGTAATCTTGGAAGATCTGTGATAGTTGGTGTCTGCAGACAATGAAATATGAATTTCAGCTGTTGGTCTGTTTTGCACCGGGAGAGAAAAAGTGGTCATGATCAGTGGTGTACGGAGTATACTACCTACTTATTTTTCAGCCAGCATTGGGTATACTCACTTCTAAATCCCCCTGATGCACACCATTCAGTAATATCTGAGCTAAATTGCCCATGTTTTCCCTTCGGATGGTGAAGCCATGGCCCGCCCTACTCTGCCTTTAATTGACTAGTATTCACTGCCTTCACTGATTAGATTGGTTAACTGTAGGCATGAGGACTGATGAGCCAATCAGAGGCAGAGTAGGGCAGGTCAGATATAGGCCGAGGAAGATATTGCTAATTTAGTGTCAGAACCAGGGCTCTGCTTAATGCTGGCCACCTTTGGAACCTGATTGGCCACCCCAGGTGCCAGTGCCACCTCAGTTGATTGACAGGTCACTGCACATCTCATTGAAAGATGCACGATTATTGAAAATGCGCACAAGAAAGGCAGAATAAACTTTCAAATGAGCTACACATATCGAGAAAACCTACTTTCATGGAATACATAATTCTGAGGTAAGTTTTAAGGTGGTTTCAGAATGAGTCACTGTTTTAAACTACTGGACATGTGACTGCACATTTAGAGGAGAAGAGATTTTGTCACCAATAGTTCAACTGTGTGAGTAGGCTAACATTATGAAATGCTAATGTTACCCTATGTTTGCCTCATGTTGAATACATTTACATTCATGCAGCTGCTTGTGTGACCAGTAAAACCTACAAACTACTCCTGATCAAGTCATGATAATGTTATAATAGTGAGCAAATACTACTGACGGATTTTTGGGTAAAGTAAATAGAGTAGTCTTATATGTCACTGTTTCTAAAACGGCGTTTTTCTGGACTACTTTAAAAAGAAAAAAAAAGGGGTAAAAATTGAGAGTATACCCACTTCTCCAGGTACCACTACACCACCTGTCCTGATGAAACTGAAGTAGGCTACAAACTCATTTTTTTATTTAAAATGTCACAAGTTTGTAATACTCTAACAGCACACATTTTGACTGCAGTAAAAGCTTGGGTGTTAGAAATAACATAACTTATGGCTCCCTCTGTCTGAGCATCCTCATCAATGTCAGCGAGCCAGCACACAGAGTACCACTGGCCTCCAGCTGGAACAGGCCCATTAACATTGTTAATTGCACCTGCACTTTTCCTCCTGTGACACAACAGAGAGTGGGAATGGCCGGTGGTCCTGCCAAATTGCAGCAGTACATTTATTTCTTTTCCACTTTTGTTGCTACAGTTCATTAAACTCCCTTCAATATAAATGTTCTTATTTTATGCAGTTTAGACATTTTGTTGAACAGTCACTATTAAAAATCTGAATCCGACTAGTTTCTCAGCATTTTAATGTATGTTTTTGTTGTACAAAACCATATTGTGTATCATAGAAAAAGTCAAACTGCATTGTCACTGAAAAACACATGAGTCTCCTGTTAAGCACAGCTGGTACAATGCTCTCAGCTGCCCTTTAGCATTTATTAATAAAGCATTACGGTTTCAGTCCCTGTAGAATTTGAACCAATGGCCTTTTCAGTCACAACAGATGTGCTCCAGTATCCCAGCCTACAGTACACTGAGGTAAACCTCCAGGGAGGAAAGGTAAAGAGTGGTACAAGGTCAAGGACTTCCAGCTCCTGCCAGTTTCATGAAATAGTCATGGCCCTTCCTTCGTCTTCTCTTTTTTTCACTCCTAGAATGAAAGTCCCTCTGAAGCTGCATTGCTTTTAAAGGTGCATGTGAAGCCCAGGACTGGGTTTACTAAGGATGGGAATCGAGAACCGGTTCCCAGTAGCTCAATTCCTTGGAATCGTTTGCCTGCCTGCTTAACAGTTCTGCTTATCGATTCCACCTTTGTTGCGCATGCGTGATAATGTCCCACATATGCTGCATTGTTTTGGTTTAGAATGTAGCCAACACGGCGTCGAGGCAGAAACGCTCCAAAGTATGGCTATAGTATATTTCATGCGGAACGATGACACCAGGGCCACTTGTAACACTTGCAAAGCTTCCATTTCTTCAAAAGGGTGGATATCCCTCCAATATGCTCAAACATTTGTCCACATAGAATGCAATTCATTTGTAGGAATGTCACATGTTTGATATACTACCTAGAGACGCTTGTGAATCTAGCGGCAGAGCGAACACCAGGGCATCATCTGGGCCCGGTTCTGGTGGGGGCAAGAAATGTCCTGCCCCCTCAAATAAAAGGTAGGGAAAAAGAAAATGAGGTGCACAACAGCGGGAGACAGAGGAATTAGTGAAGCGTCTTAAGTTTCACTTTCAGTTTGTACGGTCATATGGTGGGATGGGTTTAACACACACAACCCCTAAACCAGACCTGGTGTCATCTGTTATTATTATTTGTATTTTCTGTACAGAGATGGAAATATAAAAGACAGTTAATGCAAACAAACCTGTTTGTACTCTTTTATTCTCCCACCCAATGACAATCGACAAGAGAATTGATAAGGAATTGGATCGATAAGCAAAATCAATAATGGAATTGGAATTGTTATATTCTTATGAATTCCCATCCCTATGATTTACAGTGTTTCAGATAAACTAACAGTTGTTCCTAGGCCAGGGATTAAAGTTCTCCGTCACCACGACGGATTTCCATCAAATGGAAAAATTGAGGGGGGAAAAAAGTCATATTGAAGTAACTTCCCCACGTGTTTCGCAGAGTCCAGTCGGCACCGCGATCCTGTCCTGAATCTGCAGGTGTTTAACACTGGCACAGGGGGCTGATAGGTTTAACAGTGATGATAATTAGATGACTTCTTTATTTTTATGTCTGGAGGAGAGATTGATGACTATTTATCTTTGGAAGGAAACGCTGCTCATTCTGTGCCTCAGAAACACATGGACAAGTTCAGCTTTACCGAAGTTCAGCCTCCAGACGCTAGCTGTAGTTTAGTGCTAACAAGTAGCTTTCATTATGAAAGAACCACAGCGAAAAGGGAAGAAGACAGAACTGATCTACATGTACCTTCATGTTTGGGTTCATAGCTTATCTCCTCTTGCCGGTATATGACTAGTGTGTGTGTTTGTGTTTGTGTGTTTGTGCCCTTCCTGTGCGTGCGGCTGTGCGCGCCGCAGCCTTACGCGGTTACGCACCCGACTGCATAAGTGCTTTATTTTGACCTGTTGAGCATCTTATTTCTATCTGTGTGGTACAGTGCGAAGATAAAATTGAATGAATGAGTAACACCCTTGGTATTTGCAAAGCCACTGTATTTTAAATACCCTCAGAGAGGATCTGTAACAGAATATAATTTCTGTTTCAGTTGACGTAATTTCTTCCAATCAAAAGAGAACATGATATTGGCGGGGGGGGGGGGGGGGGGGGTGAACGCAGGTTTGACAACGTACAGATTATTTTGGCTAGCATATACGACATCATGGACACGTTTGTAGAGGAAGGTGCTGAAGTGGTAACTATTGAGAGATTCGTGAAAAATAGATGGAAGTGGGCGTGGCTTGATGAGACAGGAGACGATGGAACTCCAATTAGATCATGGTGCAAAAAAATGAAGCAGCCTGGTGCGTGCATGTGCGTAGTTTGCCACAAGAAAATTCTGTATGGTTCCAATGGTAAAAAAGTCCTGATCCGCCATCAATCTGAGAAGCTGAAGATTAGTTGGTTAGGGTTACATTTACACAGACATTTTCCCCAAAATTCATGTGCTGTTGGAGTTGGAGTTATGTTTTAGGAGTTCCTAAATTGTTAAATAAAAAGTTTTTCACTCATTTTTTGCAGTAAGGTTTTCTTCTAGTTATTTTCACTTGCTTCAAAGGTTTTCATACCCTTTAAAATTAACCAGAGAACACCAAAATTGACCTGAAGCTTTAAAAATTTTCAGGGGGAGGACCCCCAGACCCCCCACTGATACCACTCATAACATTTTTTCTATCCATGTTACAAATCTTCTACACCTGTACACTCTCCCATTCAGTGCATTTTACAGTATTGCCAAATTTGACTATATAAACTTGTACACTATAGTAGTATTGTATTGCATCATTTTTAATAGTGGCCAATAATTTTGACCAGAAGAAAATTTTCAGTCAGATGAAAAATTTTTGCTTTAATCCCTGTCCTAGGCACATAGCTGACTTCTTACAACCTCTTGATAGTGAAATTGTTCCATTCAGTTACAGTTATTTATTTTATTGAACTATGATTTAACCAGGTTGGTCCCATCAAGATGATGGATGTCTTTCTTTATTTCAATTGCACAAGGGATGATTAATATTTATGCCCAGTCAGTTACATTTTTACAGTGAACAGTAAAATCCATTGGCGTCCATAAAGCACATGTGTCTATAGTGATTCAGTTTCAGTCTGTGACAACTGTAGAGCTCATTAACAGCTCATCAAGGTTAAATAATACAACAGAATCAAATGGCATCTCACACATGTCATATTAGTTCAGACAATGACACCCAGTCATCCCAGTAATTCATTTATTGATTTTACAGGGCAACGCTGTGATTAAATGGTTTAATGGTCACAGGAATAAATGACTCCTGTAAAGTGTAGTAAATGACATTACCCGAGTTTTACAACAAAAGTTTTGTTATGCGGCAAAAATGCTTTTTCATAGATGAGCTGCTTAATGGCACTGCTATCCAAATAGTAAATGACTCTTAGCTCTTTTCTTCTTAATGGCTTCATCTCACAGACATTTACACCATGCTCTCTTTGTATTAATTTTTCAGTTACAACATCATTCATTTCAGAGTAAACAATCACTTCTCTTGACATTCTGAATTTCTGTTTCACACAAACACCATGAAGATGCCGGCAGCTCACACTTGCTTAAGTGCTAATTAGATCTGAGCCGAAGGAGCCAAACAGTAAATGTTACATTTTTCCGAGATGAGAATTTATCTGAGGTGTCCCAAGCGTCACCCTCCATAACCTCTGTCAGCTCATTTAAAGCCTATGCATGCTGCACTGCACTGTGTATGCAAGCCAGAGTTTGGACAGGAGTAATGCATTATCAAAGCCAGCACTTCACACATGTTTAACTACACACACACATACACACCAAGTACAGAAACACTGTAAAAGGTACAGGAAAAAAACAGATAAATGACACTGTACAGGTGTGTTTATTTGTGGGTAAGAGAGAGAAAGAGAGAGGGTATCGAGAAATAAAGTGATATACAGTATTTTGGTCTTTTTCTATGTGTTTATTGCATGTGTTTACTCTCTGATGCCTGATCTTACTTATCAGCACTACCAGGAACTACACAGACAAGAGGAGGAAAAAAGGTTTTCAACATTGCCATGATTTTTCAGTGTCAGTGTTTTGTATTCATTTTGTGTAATACTGTTATCGCACTCCATAAGTGGAATGACTTTGCACAAGTTTCCAATTTGCAGTAAGAAGGTCTTTTCTCTATTTCAGATCGCTGATGTCTAGCCTCACAGATTGTGCTGACATCACCAAAGTTAGATCCCTGATACTTTTTCAAGCACTGCTGCCACTAAAGTCACATTTGTTGAAGGGGGCTGGGACAACAGGATGGCTGAGCATTTGGTATGCAATCGCAAGGTCACTTAATAAATTGGAATTTGCCTATGTGTGTCCAGGGATGGCAGAGTTTAGCATAATCATGTTTTTAAGCACTTTTCTAACACAACCGGAATAGAATCAAAAACCAAAATATTTTCCTAAAAAATCCTTAGCTTGTCCAAAGAAATGTTTGGAAAAAGCTCATTTTGCATATCTAAACTGAGGCTACAGCATGTGACAGAGAACTGGAGCACAGCAACTGAATAAATCATGTTTTTGCTGTTAAGCATAAAATGCTGTTAAGCATAAAATGATTTGGCAGTCTTAGAGGTGTAATTACAGCCCTTATAAAAACAAAAACTGCCTACCATTGCATCGTCTGTGTAAATATGTTTAACCCATAAAGACCCGGTGCTACTTTTGTGGCTGTTCCCAAATGAATTTTCCTCTGTATTTAACCTTTCTTAATTGATTTATTACCAGTTATTGTAATATTTTCTTATCTATTTTGCATTTTTTTTCAGTGAAATCAAGTGTTTTCCTTCATTTCATTTATTGATGATGTAGATGTTCATAAAAGCTCAGATTAAAGATGAGGGTTATTATATCAGAAACAGAGAAAACTGAAGAAAAAGTGACTTTTTCAGCAAATATATCAATAACTGGAAGTAAAAACAAGTGTCTCCATCCACTGTCATTGATCCAACTCCATGGGTTTTATTGGTGAATCAACATTATAGAAGATGACGGTGTTTCCATGTTGACTACAGAGCCTCTGAACGTCCAAATGGGTCATATCTGATGACCATGAAAAGATGACAAACAGTAAACTGTAAAAAAGTATTTTACACCAAATAAAACATGTATTGATAGGATTAGTGGATCAACAGGTATTAAACATTATACATCAGTACGTAGGTTTGGTCGACAATGATTTTGAATTATTTTGGTCTCTATGGGTTAACTGAGAATAAAAATGTGGCTAGTTTCTAAACTTAAATAACATTCTTTTTAAACTACATAATCAGAAAGAAATTATCTTAACAAAGAAGGCTTAGAAGATTTAGCAAAAACAATTATTTTATTTTCCATTTTTATCCCTCAAGGACCAGTTTCACAGAGTTCTTAAAAAAGGCATTGAACAAAAAGTACCAGAAAGCAACAACTCCATGCCTTTAAATCTGGGTTTCTACCTGAGCTAAATCAGTGTCTGGAAGTTTGTTCATGAAAAACACATTTTATCCAATAATACTCAAAATGTAGAAAACTGAATATTTTTCTACATTTTGAGCACTACTTAGATATAGTAAAGACTATGGAGGCTCATGGGCTCATCTTATATCTAAAGATTTCTGCAAAAATACTGGTTGTTAAAGGTTCAGTGGTTGATATTTAGTGATATTTAGTGGTGAAGATATTGATACCTTAACCTCCTAAGACCCAGCTATGGGTTTTCTGGTTTTCTGCCCACGTTTGTGGACAAGAGTTTCACAGCTTAAAAAAAAAAACAAAACAAAATGCAAAGGACATTCCATCAATAAAAAAAAAATGCATCTGAAAAAAAATGTTGCATCACAATGTTTCCAATATAGGTGATTATTTAATTAAAAAAAAAAAAATTTAAAAAAAAAAAAGCCAAAACTTGTACTTTCCTGTGTCTCAGGAGGTTAACACTGATGAAAAAAGAAGAGGACGTCTGTAGAAAATGAGCCTGGACTTCCTCTGTTACAAATAAATGACTCACTATAGGGTAATGTAAACTTTCTTTTCATTATTGTTTTTATAGTGATTTATTTTCATGTGCCATACATTCAAAGTAAACATTTGACCTATGACGTCCTTGGACCATACATTCACAGCATTAAGATGAAGATGAACAGCCTGTCATCAGCTGGTGCACAGATATGAACTGAGGTCTATTTGATAGTGACTGAAGGTTTATTTATTAAATCAAATCATCACTGCAATATCGGACAGTGTTATTGCTGTTGCACATTCTCCTCATATTGAACTAATGAAGCCTATGAGGAAAAGCTGATAAATAGCCCAGAATGTCTCAGGCTTTTCTTCACATTTCAGTTTGCAGACCGGACTACAAAGAGCAGAAACACTCAGACTGCATACTTCAATTATTTCAAAGCTCTCGCCAGTCCCAAACTAGCTTTCAAGTATTTTAGCTTCTTTAGCTTCTAGTATTTCACGACTATGACAGAGTAGACTGGAATTTCTGTTAAAATCTGTTCAAGCATTGAATGTGATAGATTATTTCTCTGAAGCTTAAAGCTGTGTATGAACTTTCATCACACAGTTTTGTTCACATTTGTCAAACCCCAGTCATATCCTAATTATCACTAACCCATTAGTCTTTCCGTGCTCATGCTCCTGAATCACTTCCCTCATGGTGAACAACTTTGAAGATGATTCATAAACACAGTCCACTTGTTTACATAACAAACCAAAATGTCACTCAGGCCTTTTCAGAAATTTTGTCACAAAGTGCATTGTGGGAATAGGAATTCCACGCAGCAGCAGCTGATGTCTAAGTGTTGTTTTTCATGATCACACACTCCGTATTATAAGATGACAACTGACTTACAGTGTTTCCCTCCATTTCTTCTGACCCGGTAGTGGACACACTTCCATTGCTTGTTGTTGTTTGTTTTTGTCTTCCCCCAAATCTCGCCTTCATTTTCAAAACTGACGTCATATCTCTGCTAGGCTTTTTTCGGCTCATAAACAAACATTGAAGACAGTGCAATTTTTAAACCATGAAAATGATGTGGCTTTACATCTGATTTCATCACGTCTTACTCCATTACTTAGATAAATAAGTACTTGTAGTGATGTATTGTGCCAGTTTTCACATAATTGTTTTTGATCAGATGTGTGATGAAAGTCATATGCTGCTTTAACATGTTCACATATGATGTTGTGTTCGATATCTGTCAGTGTATCTTTTGGAATTGGATTTTCTTTTCAGAAACAAAAGAAAAAAATAGTGGTTAAATGATTTTCGTTTTAAAATGGAAGAATTACAATTGAATTTCAAAGTGTTTTTCTTTTTCAGTGTCAAAACAGATATACCAAATTTTAAAAAACGATTGATTTTCATTTTCTCTTTCTAATTACAAAAAAGAATGTTACTACCTGACAGAAATGGAAAAACGGACCAAAAACGCCTGTTTTTTTCATTTTCTCAGACTGGATGTTGTCATTTTCAAGGAAAGAGAACTAATGCCTCCAATCACAAAGATTCTTACGTACGATGGGTTTGTATAAAATCTTGAGTTTGTAGACATTCATGGAGGGAGCATGTCTACGATGTCCAGATTTCGTACGAAGTGGAAGATTTGTACAAACCTATCGTTTGTAAGAATCTTTGTGACCGAGACATTAGTGCTCTTTCCTTGAAAATGACAACATCTGGTCTGAGAAAATGAAAAAAACAGGCGTTTTTGGTCCGTTTTTCCATTTCTGTCAGGTAGTAACTTTCTTTTTTGTTGTTAGAAAGAGAAAACGAAAATCAATCTGTTTTTTAAATTTGGTTTATCTGTTTTGACACTGAAAAAGAAAAATGACTTGAAATTCAATTTTAAGTCTTTTATTTTAAAACAAAAATCAATTAACCACTAGTATTTCTTTTGTTTCTGAAAAGAAAATCCAATTACCAACAGATACACTGACCGATCTGTACCGCTGGCAGCACCATCACACAGTGGATGAAACCATATGAGCGTCTCTGAACTGCAAAACATGCCGTGCACCTGCGGAGCAAGTAGTTTTATAATGTCAGCAGGCTCCATTTACAGCATATTGGTGGCCAGTGTAGCAGCTGGTGACGTGGTCAGAACATCATATGTCTTATTCTCTACCTGCAGTTGGCACTGTGATGTGACATCACAAACAATCTGCAAACAATGATGGGGTCATTTTCTGCAAACAATCTATAGAACAGATAATAAAGTGAGTGAAATTTATATAATCAATATATGTAATGAATGAATAATATAATAATACTATATTATGAATATGGGACATTGAGTCACTAATTTTTAGGTATGTTTGCACATGAACATTTCTTCACATACTGAACTTTTGAAGGGTTAAATAAAGCCCTGTCCTTCTGCTCATGTCGATGGGTTTCCTAAAACAGAAGCAGTTTTAGAACATACAGTTAAGTGCTACGAGTGGATAGCACTGTAAAAAAAAAAAAAAAAAGTCCTTATGGCGTTAATTTATAGTTAATATTTACTTTTTTTTTTTTTTTTTTTACTTTTTTTTTTACAGTATGTGTGTCAGAGTTTTTCAGCAGGCATTAGTTCAGAGCACACACTTCCTAACCCATCACGACCCCTCAATCTCTGAGCACAATTGTACACATTGACCTTTTCACTCAATCAAAGCTTTCTATCCTCAATCACAGACTTACTCTCTGCTTCTTCTTCTTCTTCCTCTTCCTTTTGCAGCCACATTCAAAGTAAAGTGGCTCTCCAGAAACTGCCGGAATAACACTGTACTCGAGTATTAATATTTTACGGAGAGGAGTTTTTGAAAAGCACAGCCTGCAAACCATTTATTGCTCCGTATATGAAGCTCATGGTGTGCACATGTGTTGATAAAATTGGGTCATGGGGGAAATAAAGCAGGAAGTGCATTTGTCGTTTCTTTTCTCTGACCAAGCATTTCCTCTGATAGATAGAGTTAAGTACGCTGCAGCAAAGGAGAAAATGATCACCATACTGTGGTACATTCTGCTCTGTTCTTCTGCAAGTGTTCAGGCTCATGGCGTGACTGCTAAGATGCTTTTATTACACGTCTCTTTATGCATATGATTACATCATTTGTTTAGGGAATTGTGAACATAGGAGCATGCAGTGTACAATACACAGTGGAGCTGTTTGATATGCTGGACTTGATGATGCCCACAAAGGATATTGTATGCATTACGTGTAATGACAAAGGACAAAAGGCAATAAAGCAAGTGATGTGAAAGCAAAGTGTCTCACAGGAAAGCACATACACATATATGTGCATAAATAATTACTTCATTTTGAATTCAATTGCAGTTTATTGTTGCAAATGAGCTTGGAATGAAAAGCGTTAAATTAATTTTGTACTGTCCACAGTCAGGGGATTTGAATGAAAAAGTAGAAAACATCACAGAAATTTGATTAGAAATGAAGTGCTGCAGCATTTAAAAGCCACTTTGGAATTTTGTTTCTGATGCCTCTACATCTCCTGTTCCTGATTTTTTCTTCCTTTCTCTGTCCTCCCACCCATCTCAAAAATTCAGCCGCTTCCATCCACAGAGAAGGGAAAAGAGAACTGAGAGGCAGATGCAACACTGTGATCAATATTAACATGCACAGTGTTATGTGTCTGATTGCCAGGTCTTTGTCCATTAGATCATGGCTGTTATATTTACCCATCAAATTGTAGGCCTAAAAGTAAGCCTGAATCATTTTATAATCACATAATGGTCTGGAAACAATCCAACAACAATCAACTGAGACCCACAGTTGGAAGCCAGACAAACCAGCAAAGTGATGCAAATGGTTAAAATAATGCAATGGCTTGTACCTTCTTCCAAAAGCATCTCCATAAATAATAATACCAAATAAATGCAAATAAATGCAATCCTTATAGTATTTTAATTTTCAAATACAGTAACAAAATGTTTTCCAATAAACGAAATATGTTTAACCCTATAACACCAAATGTATCATATTTGATACTTGAGTTTTGAAGCCCTCTACCACTGCATGAAAAACCAGATTATCGACCCCGTAAACGCCCGCCAACTTCAAAGATTCCCGGTAATTATCGTGAGTTTACTGAAAAGTTCAGCTGTGCCGGAAACTGCCGCAAACGGAGCCAACCGGGGAGGAGGAGCGGGGCGGGTGTGGGGGCGAGCGGGTGCGGGGGTTAACAGCTCGCAGAGGTGTGAACGACCCTCATTTCCATTTGAATGTCACTGGTGCCTGCCATGTCCGACCACAGAGACACACATTGGATGTTTTTTTTTCTTTTTATAGCATCCCATTGGATGTTACCACAAAGGACAGCTCACATGTGATTGGTCATCTGTGCAGCATTATAATATGCCCCACCCATTAAAAATATTATTATTATTGTTATTATTATGTTTATTATTCAGATATTTATATACATATTTATTTATTGTTGCAGGGTAATAATTCACATACTGAAAACATCACCACCAATATCAATTAAGAAAGAACACGACTGCCAAGATCATGTTAAAAAATAAAGACAAGCTTTAATAAAATGCAGAATGCAAAAAGCACACTTACATATTTAAGAAAACAGTGCCAACACTTTCAAATTAAACACACTTAGAATGTCCACAGTCAGTTCAGTCAGATGTGCTGTCCTCACAACATGTGACTGTGCAGCTCCAGCCACAAACAACAACACAGTAGAGTCCAAACAAGGCTTTGTGTTCTGAGCTGGAGCTTCTCCTTTACTTGACTTTTTCTGTAACGTTTTTGTAACTGCAACATATAAAATACATCCAACTTAAATTACTAACAGACAGTTCTTATTAATTACGCTACACACGTAATGCACTCACATCACTAGCTTGAATATCATAAACATTAGCTTCATTACACGTTCACAGAACAGTTTCAATCAACCAACATCTAGAACCTAATGTTTTCGGATATATACACTTACAAAGAAGAAAATTTTCCAAGGCACACAGTAGTAGAGCACACTTAGCGAACATGAGTTTTTCTGAACTTTAACTGCAGAGAAAAGAACGAACGGAAATATACAGCAAAGATCATCTCTAGCAAAAGAGCGCTCACTCTGTATACAACCTTAGCGCACAGCGAACACAAAGATCCTTAAGGAGAAGACATCTCACTCCTATCAATTCTTAAGACAACTGCATTTTAACAGATTTTAACCGATTTATCTATTATCAGCTTATTGTAACTTATGAAAGTAATTTATACAACTTATGAAATAAGTTTGATCTTTGACCTAAAAACATCACATCAGACAAGTGTTGGTGCCATCTTCTCTGAGGGTGGTCCAGTCCAGTCTTCTGTGGTGGTAGAACATGTGTTGGTTCTGCTGTAGTGTCTGTGGTGGTAGAACATATGCTGGTTCTGCTGTAGTGTCTGTGGTGGTAGAACATGTGTTGGTTCTGTTGTAGTGTCTGTGGGTAGAACATGTGTTGGTTCTGCTGTAGTGTCTGTGGTGGTAGAACATGTGTTGGTTCTGCTGTAGTGTCTGTAGTGGTAGAACATGTGTTGGTTCTGCTGTAGTGTCTGTGGTGGTAGAACATATGCTGGTTCTGCTGTAGTGTGTGTGGTGGTAGAACATGTGTTGGTTCTGCTGTAGTGTCTGTGGTGGTAGAACATATGTTGGTTCTGCTGTAGTGTGTGTTAGAGTGCAGCTCATAGGTTAGAGCTCCAGACTGTGGAAGGATGGAGGCCTTACAGTCCACCCAGATGTCCCATCAGCAGTGCCATCTTCTTCATCAGACGTCATATCCATTGTGATCCCCCTCCATAAATCTCCTCCTTGTTGGCCAGTTCAGCCTCTTTTGCCTCCAGCTGCTGTAAAGATAGAAGTACCATCAGTGCTGCACTGTGAGGCTAACAGTAGTAGAATGTGGTGTTTGTGTCAGATTCAGATTAAACACAGATTCTTCTAAATCTTCCCGTCTTTCTTCTCTGCTGTGGGCTGAAATGTTCATGGCTTCTGCCTGGACTGTTAGATCTGGTTGGCTGTATGTGTAGTTCCATTGGACTGTTTCTTTATGTCTTACAGGCCACTGGAATTAAAATATACAAGTTAGGAAGAGTAAAAAAAATAGATGCATAGGATTAGAACAATAGAGAAACAAAACACAACAAACTATTAAAGTTCCTTCATCAACAGGACTCCACTTTCTACTCCATTCCAGCCTGGACCTTCAGCTGGAGCTGCCATTAAATGAGCAGTCACCGCTTCACTGTGGGTGAGCTCAGTCTGAAAACCAAATAGAAATAGTTCAGAAAAAGCAGACATTAAAGGCATACATTTACTTCTACAGAGCAGAATGGATCCAAACTCTTTAAAATCTGACCCTTGCTCTGGTTCATACCATCTGTTGTTTCCTTCACTGTTTTGCAGACGGCGCACACCTTCCTAAAAAAATACAAGACTAAGTCACTTTAAGGAACAAACCCCTCCAGGTTCCAGCAGGTCAATGTGACACATTCATTACTTTAATCAGTTCCACCAGTCAAACCACACTATCATACACTGTGCAATTAACTAAGAAAGTCACACTAAGATAAAATTCCACCCAAATAGCACACATGTAATAATTAATTGAATATATACTTACCACAATTTTTGGATTGTGCTCCAGCCTTTTTCTGGTTCTTGTCCACAGTCTGGTGGCTCATCCAGTGTCTGCCTGGTTCAAGTCAGTCAGTTGTTGTCTCACCTCCACTGTAAACTGCTGTGTCACGTACGACTCCATTTGCATTTGTATACCTCACAGCAGGACCATTTACATACGAAAACCTCACATAGCCCAAGGGGCTGGGGAGGGGTTAATGCCAAGGCTCTCTAACCAGAGGGGGGGAATTCACAGCAATTCCCGGCAGTTAGAGAGAATTTTCTGTGGTGACTTCAAATTCCCACCAGTAGGCGTTAATTTCAAGTTCCACAGCAATTTACAGGGACGTTAACTGACGAAAACCCCACTTTTCATGCAGTGTACATGATCAGTGTGATATTTTTTTTCTTGAAAAACCTGGTGTATACAATTAGATACATGCAATACACAGATAATCCACCAAGGGGGAGGAATTTGTTCATCAGAGGCCTTTCCAGTGACACTACAAGACTGTCATTAATGAGGAAGAAGGCAGAACTTTGCCAATTTTGAAAAGGAATTACCAATTTGTTAGACATGTTTGTGTTATATTATGTTTTTGTTTGTTCAAAAATAGTAATATTTGAGCATTGAGACCAGATTGATCAAATATGATACAAAATTGAAACTCATACATGGAAATTAATATTTGAAAAACATTTTTTTGGGCTGTTCAGGAGAACTAATAAAGGCTCCAATTTCAAAGAATTGGAATTTTCTGTCGATTTAATGGCTCAGGGTTTACAGGGTTAAAACATTTCATAAAACTATAACAACTCAATACATTAATAAAACACAAAGATGCTTAAATGAATTGTAGTATCATAAAATGTGAATATAAGACAGTTTATTTTTAAATGATTTGGAAGACAGATCTCCTGAGGTTTTCTAGTTATCCTGAATGTGAAGGAACTGTCACATTTATGAATTAGTTTGGACACTGGAACGATAAGCAAAGACACACCTGAGGATCTCATGGAGTAGGATGGGGCCGAAGGCAATAAAAGTTCTGATAAATAAGTTGGGTTGAGACCTTTTAAAGTAGCTAAAAATAGTTGAATATCGGGCAGCTCCTGTTTGGAATATTAGATTGGTGCTATGTATTTATGTTTACTTGCTCAAGTCAAAATTGTTGCCTCAGCGTAGGAAAGTAAAGCATATAACAAAGAGATAATATTTCTGTTGTATATTTCTCTAAAATATTCAGACGTTATTAAAAATTGGCATTACTATGTTTGCAAAAAACAAATTCAACATTATCCCAAAGGGAATATTGCATTGTAATGCAGATATATGCAGTGGACTTTGAGCCAAGCCTGTTCCGCCTCCATACAAATGTAGATGAGACATAAGGAGTTAACACACAGGAGACTTGTTACTGGGCTTATTTCAGAAAAATGGTATTATCACTAAAGACAGTTCAGAATAATGGATGTCATCACTTATTTTATTTATTTATTATTTTATTTCACTTGTCACTTCAACATTTCCCAAAAAATAATGGGTCAAAAATATAATAACTAATATAAAGTACAAAGGAATATAATACAACTGAAGTCTCCAAGAGTTGCCATTAAAATAATGACAAAAATACAGCAGTGGGCTCCAGTTATACACACAAACAAAACAAAGAAATGACAATGATTCAACAATAACCTAATAATAACAGATACCTATTACATATGTCAAATGTACAGAAAATGAAGTAACAAGTTTTTTTTTTTTTTTTTACGTTTGTTAGTGTTGATGTAGTGTTTCTGAAGTTATAAAGTTCTGGATAAATTATATTTTCTAAGTTTGCTGTTTGCTGATATGGGACTCAGACCATTTATCTATTGTGAGAGCTGTGACTATTTAAAACAAATTTAGTTCAGCTATTGATGACACCAACCACATGGGGAAAAACATTTCAAATGCAGACACATTATAGTTTATGTGAACTACAGTACAGGAACATTAGACCGTCTGGGCTTTTCTTTGAAGGACAAACTTTGAAGATGCTGTAACAGTTGAACTGTAAATGATAACCTTCAGTAGATGGATGGGAGCACGTCAAAGTAGCACAAATGCCAGTATTTGTCACACTTGTAGAGCAACATTTTAAATTTTTTTTACTTTGCTAAAGTTCTTTCAGTCTGGTCAGGTCATCAGAAGTGCATGCTGCAGGAGGCATTTGTCTCCTGCCTGTCTTGTCTGTGTTAATGTAACAGCTCTGCATAGCAGGGCTCATTGTATTGGTTTGGCTTTAACACACAAGTGTAGGGTTGGCTGCCGTGTTCTACCTGTAAGGACCAAAGAAACTGAACAGCATGTACAGATGGCCAGTGGGAGTATTCATGGCTCCGTGCAGCATGAGTACACATGCAAACATGCACACAAACCATAGGAGCAGATCTAGAGGCAACACACACATTTTTTTCCCCAATCAATCCTCTAGCCCTAGATGTGTAGTCACTTTATAGACACAGACAGAGCTGCAGTTGATGAATATGCTAATTATGAAAATGTGACCTTTTTAATATGAAGTGCACATCATCACAGAAACCAATTTAGCAATTTTCTTCATTTTTTACATACATGAACTCATAAAATATGCAAAGCACTATCAACTTCCTGGTGTAAGACAAGAATAGTGCATATTAAATGGCAGAGACATCCAATAAGGTTTAAACTGCTGAGTCACAAAAATGATAACTTTTTTGTTAATAACCTGTCGTTAACATTAAATGAATGTTAGCAGAGAATCCTAATCATCTCAGCCCTTTAAAGCCTGAGCTTTTAAACACAGGCCACCTCTGCAGCCGTGCCTGCACTCATATTATTGTATTCATCTCATATAAATCAAGCAAAGTTTTCCAGAATGATTGA